>NC_140446.1:27634752-27654752 GCF_963576455.1 Neolamprologus multifasciatus
CACTCTTATTCCTGAGCCACAGATATCCTGACATGCTACAACACAAAAACACGCTTTTCCACTCGTTTTCCTTCCGGTCCTTGTCTCTGACCATTTTCACAGGAATGTTTTATGTCGTGAAGCCAAACAACACTCACCTGTGAATCATTCCATGCATTACAAAGTCTCCTAACTCAGGTATGAACCAGTATTGTGTGTGCACATAACAAAGAACCAGTTGTAAATGGTAGCTCTTTGTCACAAAAACAGTTTGTCTGATTCTACAAAGATGATAAACAGTCTGACAGTTTGAGGCATAAAACTTGGCGCATGGTGACGTGGTGTGCATTGTGCCTTTAAAAAAATTGAAATTTGAAAGTCACATCCTTTAAATACATTAGTGTCACCTAGGCAACCGAAGGCAGCTTCAAAGAGATGTACGACGAGCAGATCACTTCCAGTGTGTACGAGAAGTACACCACCCTGTTTAACGTACATGTGGTCGGTGCGCTCCTCCACACAGCTCCTCCGTTTATGAGTGAAATACACTCTGAGGCAGAAATAAGGATGAAAACAAACATGCTTTTAAAAATGCAAATCAATAAAATGAGTTCTGTAATATTTTCATGTATGAGGGATGAATGGGCTTTTTACTGTAAACTTAAACATTACAACATTTACAGGAGTTCTTAGCATTGCATTTGTTTATATTTGTTGGCATTACAAATACTTGATTATTATTTCTGTGTCAGATTTCCTCACTACAGAGTAACAAGCTACCAGTTTGGGACGCGGTGAACTTTAGCAGCCTAAACTGTCTTTGTTGTTACAGCTTACAGTTTAACGTGACCTTGAACCGTCACACTGTTGTGCTGCTACACACAGGCTGCTGGGGGAGCTCCTGTGGTGAGTTGGGCGAGTTGCCTTTCTTCTCCTCTGTTTCCCTCTCTGTGCTTTTACATTAACCTTGTGTCTTCTCTCTGTGCTTTGTCTGCAGTTCTGCTGCTCTGTGGTTACTGCTCCAAACATCTGAATGTTGTTTCTTCTTTGCTCCGTCTTCCTGACCAAGTACTTCTGGCATTGTTGGGGTTCCTTCTCCTGTGTCGCCTTGACTGTTGTGAGCTAGCACTAACAACTCTGTGGTGCAGCGGTCAGCCCGAAAGCCTGACCAGTGTCTGGGTTGGCCTGGATGTTCCTGTGCCTGTGTGGGCTTCCTCCAGCTGCTCCTGCTGCCTTATAGGCTGAAAACACGAATGCTAGTTTTAAATAAATGCATGGATGTGACAGCGTGTGCCTGTCCATCCCTGTGTTGTAGTCCTGTGGAGTGCTGGTTTCTGTCAGGCTGTACTCTGGCTCATCCTGCTGCAGCACCGGGTTTAGAAACTTCAATTTAATGTGACTCACTCACTGTTTTTGATGACATTGTGGAAACATATTTTTCTTTAAAAGCTTGTAAATGGTAATGGACTGGTTCTTATATAGCGCTTTTCTACTCTTTCTGAGCACTCAAAGCGCTGTACACAACTTGTACATTCACCCATTCACACCAGCACATTTTTCTAAGTGCTATCTACGTAACATTCACACACACATTCATACTCCGATGGATGCATCGGAGAGCAATTTGGGGTTAGTATCTTGCCCAAGGATATTTGGCATGCAGACTGGGGAAGCCAGGGATCGAACCACCAACCTTCCGATCAGTAGATGACCTGCTCTACCACCTGAGCTACAGCCACCCATGGACCCTTGTCCAGTATTAAACATTTCTGTCTCATAGTGATGTCACTACAGTAATTATAGCACAGATTCTGAACATCAACGAATACTCAGCAACCTCACAATATGATTGGTAAGATCGGTCGGTATGATCGGGAGCCGCCAGTCCCTTCAAGTCTTTCTCCAAACCACAGCTTAATTCATGTCCACGCGTTCACCTTTATCGATTAAGACACATCAAAGCTAAAATGAGGACGTCGGCCCAGCTAGTGAAAATACCAAAAACACAAAACAAAGACGATGTCCAAATGTAAAAGTCCGGCTCCGATCCCACAGTCATGTGTTTGACGCGTGCCACAGACACATCTGGAAGCACGCACTGCATTTTAGGCATGAACATCGATCCGTCTGTCTGCGTCATTTGAAGAGAAGAAGAAGAAAAGGTATGTGACTGTGCAGATCGAGCTGCTGCTGTGGATGGGGCACATCTGTCGCAGAGCTCGGTGGTCTGATCTGACTGCAGCTGTGGGACAGACCACCAGCAAAGCTGCTGCGTAATATTATCAGATGAATTCAATTAATATAATCTCATTTCTCTTAAGTGCTGCTTCTCTAATTAAGTATGGAGAGCAGACCTCCCACTGGTTAACAAAGCATCACGGAGTGTGTGAGTACGGCAGCAATGCAAACACACTCGGCCGAACTGTGTGTGTGTTAATCCACGTGTGTGTAAGGCTTGCGCACAATCACGCTCACACATTAACAGAAGTGGTAAAGATGAAGAAATATCTGGAGGCTGGTATAATTAGGGCCAATTCAATTGGACTCTGATACTTCATTATACACCTGCCAACAACACCAGCGATTGATGGCCATATTTTCTTTCTCCATTTCGTTTTCTCGCTCATTAATGGTGTGGAATTAATGAAAATGGCTCAGTGGCCTCGTTCACAGTGGAGAACAGCATTTCCACTGCATAATGTGCAAGTTAGCTGTGTGAGCGAGTCTGTGTTGGTGAACTTTTCACCCGAGGGGGCTTTGTCACATTTATGATCTTTCTATGATAAAGGGGGCTTTGCTACATGTAGGACTCCACCACCAGCTGCTGTCGCACACATGCACACTGCACACTGCACGCTGCACGCTACACGCTGCGTGGTCAGCCAACGCAGGATATGGTGTGGAAGCCTGGCAGCATTATCCCACTCCCCACTGGACACCTACACAACGTGATGATTTATAGTAAATGTAAGTCACCACGTAGTGCCCAGTGCTGCTGTCCACAGTGTGGCATAGCAGCAACATCCAAACTGGCTGAAGCTTTCACGTCAAACCTGCAACATTATTAGAAATGAGTCTTTCTGCTGAAGTTATGAAACATCTCATAACACCTCTGCTACACTTGGTTATGAGATGTTTCATAGACCATTTAAAATATATATACTGCAGTTACTGTACAAGAAATGAAAAACTTTCATTTTTCAAGTGAAGACAGAGACTGTGTCAGTCATCCCGACTCTGGCGTCTCTGTGGTCTGTGTGAATGGAACAAAGCAGCTCCACCAGAGTGTGGAGCAGCCACGTCTGTATCCTCAGATATCGCCAGAGTTTCCCAGCGTTTGACAAACACATTTAAACAACCATGGTTGTGGCGTACAAGCCTCAGTGGGCGTCGCTGGGCTGAGTTAATGTCCTGAATGTCATCTTCACCGTAAACAGGAGCGCGTGTGGTGCAAACTCCTTCCTCTGCAAGAAGCAGCTGCTGACATGCTGAACATTTCTACATCTGACTGCAGCACTCGAACTACGAGTCCCAAATATAAGAAAGTATTTTCATCTCAGTATCGCCTCATACTCATAGCCAGTAACAGTGAATAATGATACTGATGTTTTTTATCTTTATCATGAATGTCAAATAGACTGTGGGGGGGGGGGGGGGGGGGGGGGGGGTGGTCTGTGGCAGGAGAGGGGTGGAGCCAAGGGTTCAGGGTGTGGTGTCAGGGGAAGGCTGACCCACACAGCCGTTCTCCATCACCCGCTCATGCCTCCCCTGTTTTAGAGAGCTGTATGCAGTGGAAGCTCGTCTCCGCCACTAAAAAAAAATTTCAAGAAAGATACCTTTTTTTGTTTTAGTGGTGGAAACAGGCTTCACAACCCGAGACTGGAAATACTGTAAATAAACAACCAAGAGCCTCCAAGTCTGTGAGCTGTGGGTCCTTTACACAACACGGCCCTTTGTATAGATAATAATTCAGTCATACACATTTATTAGACTGGGTCATGGATATAAAGATGCAAATTTTATAATCACCTGCAGTTGTGTTATTTACTTTACTGCATATAGTTATATATGCATATATATCCTACTGTAAACTACTGTAAACTGTTGTAAACTACAATTCTTATTGTATATTACTGTATATATGCTCCCTCGCTATAACACAATTCACCTTTCGTGGCCTCACTGTTTCGCAGATTTTTTTGTGCAATTTTGCACGTTTGTTCGTTCTGCTTTTCTTTTTTATTATTAGAGTGCATTGTGTTGTGCATCCTGATTGGCTGTAGACCATTGTCAATCAATCATCGTGCCGTGTCTCCTGTACAGGACAGAGTGCTGCACTGTATGTTTGTACGTTTGTCGATGATGATGTTGGTGTCTTTGGTTTTTTTCTATAATACTGAACTTATTGTTCTATGTTTGAACTCTGAGAGTTTAAATAAGAGAGAAACGTGTGACAATGTTCACGCCTGTCTGAGTGTATAAAGTGTGTAGTGAGGTTTTACAGGCTTAAAACATCTAAAATAATTGTTAAAAATAAAGATGGCTACTTTGTGGATTTCACCTATCACAGGTTATTTTTAGCGATAAAAATAACCTGTGATAAACGAGCGACCACTGTATCTTTATTCCTCTGTTGACTTGCTGCATTGACCACGTGTATAACGAAAGAATTTCCCTCTGGATAAATAAAGTTCTTCTTATCTTATCGTATCTTATCTTATCTTATGTCATCTGTCTATCTGCAAATAGAGAGTAGCATGCATACCTACAATCAAAAATGCACATGTACAGTCACATGTATTGATGCTGAGTCGGGACCACAGTGTCACATTTTAATGCAGTGGATCTCCCTTCAAATCATGTTTGATCGTGTCTCCTGACCAACACTGAGTAATTTATAAAAGGGACTGACTTATGTACGTGATCTTTGAAATGACGCTGACACTGAAGTCAGTAGGCGAGCGTCATGTGCTGAGGTGGTCTGTGCAGCTTTCCACAGTCAAGGCTGTAAGGGAGATTTTTATGACTTGTTCTTGTACCTCCTAAAATCCTGCCAGTAGTGAACGGTGGGCTCACCAGATTTGACTCAGATGAAGAGACACGCTCTGATTGTTCACTCTCACTGTTGGTATCCACTGTAAACCCCGACAGGTAAAGACTGTGGGGATATCCATCTAAATCTCTCACAGTGTTTAAACACCTTAGAGCTTATATACAGGAACAGACTAAACACTGCCTTCTTCATTATTAAGGCTGCGTCCACACTAATTTGTTTGAAAATGCATCGTTCTCTCTCCCGTCCACACTGAGACGGCGTTTTTACTCATGGAAAACGCAGCATTTTGAAAACGCTCTCGAAAACGAATACATTTGAAGACGGTGCTTTCGCGTCACAGTGTGGACAGTGAGAATGGAGACTTTCTAAAATGATGACGCATGTTAGTCATGTGATGCAGTCATGTGACCAAAGATAGTGGAGGGCATTACACAGCAGTTGTTTGACAGCCCTGTTAAAGATTAATATCAGTCTGCACGTGCTCCAGAGAGCTTTTCTTCAAATTCTTTAATTCTCACTCGTTTTGCAACTTTTGTGTTACTCGCAACAACACCTCATTGTTAGTCCATTTAAAAAACTCAGTGCTTTTCCTCGTCATTTTGCCGCGACGTTTCAAAGAGCCGGAAAGTAAATAAGCAGCAGTCAGAACTGAGGCAGGTTGAATCTTCTTGCGTTTCACGCATGCGCAGCACTGGAACGTCAGCGTTTTCGACCATTTCAGTGTGGACGCACAACTCTGTGAAAACGACTGAAAACACTAGTGTGGACGCGGAGCGTTTTCAGACGAAAACGCCGTTTTTAAATCTATCAGGGCCACTGTGGACGTAGCCTATGTTTGAGTAAATGCTTTTTCTGAGCTCCGTATACACGTCAACATTTCCGCTCTACCCTGAAAGACGCTGACAGAAAATCTGTTCAATATGGCCGCCATGTGATGTGAGGGAACATCTGGGAGGTAAGACAGGAGCTTCGTTATGTTTTAGCTTGTTGTAAATGTGCAAGGATATTGTGTGGCAGCACAGAAAATGTGCGTCTGAATGTGCTGTGAGACAGCGCACATGAAGGTCAGTCAGCTGATGTTCGCGCTCGTTTCTGAACACACGTCGTCGATTTTTCAGTTTTAACTGATTGTGTACATAATGTGTCAACGACACACCTGAGAAAAGTGTGACTGCTTTTTTTTACAGCAGCCTCACAGTCACGTGTGTTTTTCATCTTAAAATTTAACAACTTTTCTGATGACTTGGGTAGCAACAGCAGCAGCTTCTGTCCACAGTGATTAAACGAATATCCAGACTCAAGGTCTGTGAGCCCAATAAATATATTGTTTTTTTAATCAAACTGAATCATGTTGAAAAGGTAAATATATGTTTTCTTGATTTACAAAAGAAGCAGTCTAATGTACTCTATTCATTTTCTCACAAGGCTGAAAAACAGCTTTGTGATACAAAGAGGTTCAGGCCCATTCTTATAAATGTAATTAGGACAACATCTAAAAATAGGCTGCACACAAACTGTGAAATTCCTCTTTGAAGGTTGGATTTGACAGCTAAGTCAGTTACTTGTCTATATGTTTGATGTTCTGTGTTCCTGGTGTTTGTAGGTTTGTTTCACCGAGTCACAAACATGCGCTGGACACAGACACACACCACGAGCCGACAAAGACATCAGAGGCAGTGCAGAATATCCTGAATGTTTGTGATAAAGATACATTTGTTACCACTAAGTTTCACTGATCACTCACGTTTGTTTGTTTAACACTTGTGTCTTTAATGCTGAGAACATCTGTTTCTATCCAGATCAAAGCTTTGATCCAAACCACAGTGTTGTAAATAACTTGAGCTGATTTTTGTCACATGACTAAGAAACAGGCTCTTTTGTCTGGGAGTGACAGAAAGGTCATGATGACACCTGTAAACTTGATGCACTGAATCAACTCTTCTTCTTTTCTCTTCCCTTTTAGGAAGCAGCTGTCAGTGTGAAACAGCAGCTCCTCCAGTATATCTGCATCACAGAGACATGTGATGTGAGTGTTATTTGCATGACCTAACTTACTAACAGTGAGGCAACACTCCATGCTTTCTGTGGGTATTTTTACCCGAGCAGCTACCATATGGCCCTGGAAAAAATGCGTCCGACCATCGAGTAAATACTTTGTTACTGAATATTTTGCTAC
Organism: Neolamprologus multifasciatus; assembly: GCF_963576455.1. Taxonomy (NCBI): domain Eukaryota; kingdom Metazoa; phylum Chordata; class Actinopteri; order Cichliformes; family Cichlidae; genus Neolamprologus; species Neolamprologus multifasciatus. Next base: position 27,641,964 of record NC_140446.1, read on the forward strand.
ACTGTCAAATTACCTCAAGGCCATGTTACTTATTGATACTGTGTCTATTCTGAGTGGGATGAGACAAACATGACTGACACTCCAGTTGCCCTTCTCCCAGTGGTTACTGGCAGACCTGTCCAGACCAGTCCTGCGCATGGCTGTTGTGGTGGAAGGTGACTTGGTGATATTCCCAGATTTGCTGATGCATTTGCATAATTGTTTGCTCTGCATTTAAAGCACCCCAGGAAACTAATTCACACATTTACCTTTGTCCAACAAGCTACTGTGAAAGTTAGATAATGTAAGTGTATGTTTGGCACTAAATGTCCACAGACACACTCTGTGATGCTTTGGACCACAGCAGTTTACCTCAATTTCTTATCTTGCAAGTTTTGGTTGTTTGAAAGCTAATAAATATCGTTTTGTTTTAAAAGAAAATTATTTGTTTCTTTTTTTCATATTTTGAGTTTCATTTGCATTTTGAGGAAGATGCCTTTAGGACTGATATTCTTGTTTGTTTTATCTATTTTTGAAGATATAAGGTAGATGTCTCAATGCGTGCTCAATCATCCAGGTAAGTAAATCCCAAAAGGTTGATGTTCTTCCCTTTGCCCTTAGCAGGCTCGCTTCCTGGTGCTCTTGTCCATGTTAGTGGTTTTATAAAGATATTTATGTGATGCTTCTTACATGTCCAGAAATATTTTAATGAAGTTGAATAAAATAAGTGCAGTATTAGTAGTCTACACTTAAATACTTAAGAAAAGAAATATCTTGTAAGTGATCTATAATCACATTGATTGAGTTGAGATTGAATTACATTTTAATTAATTGTAATTACATTCTGTTGCATCAAAATGTTAAATTATAAAGAACATATAGACATTAAAAATAATATATCAATAAAATGAATATATAAAAATACATTTTAATTCCCAATAAAGCCTTGGCCCCATCTGTGTCGCGAGTTTCACCGACATCGCCACGCACGCAATCGTGGACAAGATCATCACCGCCACCTGCAGCGAGGCCGGCGTCCTTGAACCAAAGCTCCGAGACCCCCTGCCCGCAGTCAGCTTCTTCTTCTTCATCTTCCTCTCGGCCTTTCGAGACGACAAAAGTATATATATAGACTGACATCTATTCCAATATATATATATATATATATATATATATATATATATATATATATATATATATATATATATATATATTACTTTATAGAGCTTACTTTATATTTTTACATGCTGTGGAGCCATTTTTGGGAGCATTTCAAGTTGCTATACATCAATACAACCATTACAGCCCAGATTTTAATAATATGTATGCATTAAGTGCATAATAATTACATAAGTTGCAAAAAAGTGCAATAAACCACAAAGAAATTGAAAATCGTTTTTGTTTTTTTAACATATATTTCTAGTTAGAGAAATTTAAGAGGCTTATCCCTCAAAACTGTAAATACAAAAAAGTTGCACAAAATAGTTTCCCACCACAGGAAATTTATTTTGAGTGTCTTCATAGTTTTATTTTTCAGATACACCAATTTTTATACACTGCAAGAAAAACGAAAATAAATATTATAGTGCAAATTTGCAAAAAAGCAGCATATGCATCAAAATAAACTATTTCCAGCAGTGCAATATGAGTCCTAAGCATCCCAGAAACCACACAGAAAGTCATAAAGTCAAACATAACTTTTAAAAACACCAGTATAGGCTCATGAGGCCCTGATAGTAAAAAAAACTACATTTCCGCGAAAATGATGTCGCTTCCGGTTTCGGGCAGGTAATGGCGGACATGCGATAGTTCGCGCTGACGTCTATTCCAAAGTAGGAAGTGTTATGTATAAGCTGATGGCATAAGATGTAAGTACAACTCCTCCGGTTTCATATGCAAAAAAAATTATTGAGCTAGCTTATGTGGTAGCAGAGCTACCGGGATTTAAAAATAGTTACGCAAAACAGAGCGTGCCCGCTCCTACCGGTTTTAAAGGGTTAAGCTTGCTGCGGGAGATTTCACTTGTCATGTTTGCATAGTAAGCTAACGATTGATAAGACGATGTCAGAGGAATTGGTGCGCAAATTATCATCACTCACTAATCAGTGCTGTTGCTCTCTATACACAGTTCGCGCGATAGCAAAGTGAAAGCAAAAAACAAGCGCAAATTCAAACGCGATTTTAATATGTCACATATTGACAGTGGCTCACCAATGCCAATGACATAATTACCCAGCTACATTTCCGAAAGAATGCAAAAGCATTGACATATATTTTTCCTTCCTATGATAGCCCGACGGGCAGGGCAGAGATAGATTTTGGTAGCCCGATTGGAAAAATCGCTACCTGGGACGTCGGGCTAGCGATTTTGCGAGCCCTGTATCTGATTGAGGAATCACTCATCTTTGGAAAAGAGAGTTTATTACAGAGAAATGTCTCATTCCAAAATAAAAGCTTCTTCTGGGCTATATTCTCAGCAGCGTATTAAACATATCAGGTCCCCATAAGGAGAATCATGTGCTAACGGCTGTCTAAATGACTCGGGTAAAGTTTGTAGCATGCGTGCTTGTTGTTTTTGTCTGCTTCCACTGGTCTTTGCACTAGGATGATGTCGGTGTAAATGTGCAGTCATATTCGTTGTGTTCCCACTAGTGCTGTCAGCGTTAATCTGAAATGACGTTAACGCCACAACACGGCAAATCTCCGTTAACAAGCTACCGCGGATCGCCCCGTGCGTGGAGCTGGACGGCGTCAACGCGTTAACGAGCTAACTGCGCTAACACACTAGTTCCCACCCATGTAATTGAGCATTGCGTGTGTAACACTGATGAAGCGCCAATGACTCAATACAGGCTAGGTATTGAGTGAAGTATTATGGTTATTATTAATCAGTGAAGTAATATGGTTATTATTAATCAGTGAAGTAATATGGTTATTATTAATCAGTGAAGTAATATGGTTATTATTAATCAGAAGATCTAGGAATGCTACAGGAGCTGATGGGCAGTAATTAATAAACACACACAACACAAAATGCTTTTGCAGGTACCATGTATTTAACCGAACCCCAAAGAAAATTAACAAGAAAAGAAAAGGAAAACTTAAATAATCACTCCTGCTGCAGCTATTCAATTAACCAAAAACCCAGTGAGGGTGCACAAAACTACTAAGCCAATTCTTCCGGCTTATACCAAGCAACATAGAAAACAGTTCCCCATAAACAACACATGTTGACATCAAAAACACTGATCCACACTGAAGTCCATGAGTTTTATCTGAGTGTCCATGAGAGATGTCCAAGCGCTATTGTCCATAAACGGGGGAATGGTGTGTATGAGTGTGAAAATCAGTATATTTGGAAAATGGGGACAGAGCGTCGTCTTTGATAGCTTCCTACCCAACCAGTGGAAGCTTCGATTGTGGAATGAGTCCTGCTCCTAGCCGCTCATTGGCTCGCCATCCTTTTTCATACCCGAAAAGGGTTCACCTGGCCTGCATTAAATAAACAAGGCCAATAAGAAATCACAAGAATAATACAAAAAATGTCAGCCAATTAAGCTAAAAACATTAAGTTATTCTTGTTCCTGTGTACACAAATAAACAAACAGTATATTTAACCAATAAGGATTTAACTGAAACATTTCAACTGCTATATACATACTATATAGCTTCACAGCACTATTTATTCAACAAATACCAGTCAAATCAAAATCAAATTGTTTGGACCGGCAGCAACCAATTAGCGCCAGCTGGTAGCAATACAAACAATCAATTAAAAGTTCAAACTCACCAATTCCGTTCTGTTCAGTGCACAACAACACTATGGCTCTGGCTCACAGTAACCAGCATCTAAGTTGCATAAGTTAGTGGGTGTTAAAAGAAGCATTAAAACGGGAAAAGCAAGTCTTTGCCAATACAAACCTGCAACAGCTCTGTCACCTGGCTTGCCTCCACGCATCTGACAGGAGGAAGCCGGGACAGGCTTACTATGACCCACATGCCGTCCGATTGGCTGAGCAAAGCCATGTGGTTGGAGTCATGTACCTGCGATGCATTCAATGGCAGGAATAAGTGCAGGAAACAGATTTTACTCTGGGTTACACCCTCCCCCCTTGAATACATGCACGTCCCGTCGCATGATAACACTACACAATATGTACGACTGAAGGGTTAGAATTGGTGGTTGTGGTGGTTAAAGCATCTGACAGACTATGTAACAGAGACTGAACAACTGATATCAATGGATTGCCTAAGTGGGCATACTGCAGTCGCCTAGGTGGCGATCTGTGACGTGTTGACCGCCTCAGAGGGGGGTCAAGAACCGAATCTGAGCTATTAAGAGTTGGTAATGTCACAGGACTAGGCTCGCCTGTTAAGCTGTCAGAGACTTCAGGATCGGACAAGTCTGTAGATACGGCTTCAAGAACGTGCTCGGGTAAGATTTCAAGCAAATCTTTCTCGGATGTCCCATCAGCATCAAACTCCAATGGTTCTTCCCTCTGAGATCCTAACAGAGCTTCCCCAGCTGATTCCATTTCAGGTACAGATGTTGGAGGAAGTTTTTCCTCCTCACCACTGGGAAAAGACTGTAGGGGGTTGAGAGACTTCTCCACCCTAAACCCCATTGGGAGCGGGGCAAGATGGACAAAGGTCGGTTCCAATTCATCCTCTTCAACAAAGTACTCAGGAGATTCCTGTTGTTTCTTGGTCTGTTGACGAGTCAAAGAGGGTGTGATTGGAATAGTCTCATCTGATGTTCCTGACTCTGTTGCAGGAAGAAACCCACACGGAAGAAGGAGATCTCTGTGCAATGTGCGAATTGGGCCGTCTTTGCATTCTGGTTTTACGGTGTAGACGGGGAGATCTTTGGCACATTTCAGCACTACAAAGACATCTGGTTCCCATTTGTCAGCAAGTTTATGTTTACCTCTCAGCCTCATGTTCCGCACCAAGACTCTGCTTCCAACTTCCAGCTTGGATGGTATAATATGTTGGTCAAATCGAGTCTTGTTCCTCTCAGCGTTCTTCACAGCATTCTTTGAAGATAGCAGATAACTTTCTTTCAACTTAGCTTTTAAGTCTTGTACATACTGTGAATGTGTCTGATGTTCTTTCTCACGTACAGGAAGATTAAAAGCAAGGTCAATGGGGAGACGAGGACAACGTCCAAACATTAGTTCGTATGGGGTGTAGCCAGTGACTTCATTTTTGGTACAGTTGTATGCATGGACGAGTGGCTTTACAAACTGTTTCCATTTGGATTTCTGTTTGGGTTCAAGAGTTCCCAACATGGCCAGTAGAGTGCGATTAAACCTCTCTACTGGGTTTCCTCTTGGATGGTACGGTGTTGTGTGACACTTTTGGACTCCCAACAGGGCACATAACTCCTTTATCAATTTCGACTCAAAGTCTGGCCCTTGATCTGTATGGAGTCTTTCTGGAATTCCATAATAAACGATGAAGTTTTCCCAAAGACATTTAGCCACAGTTTTTGCCTTTTGGTTCGATGTTGGAATGGCAAGGGCATATTTGGTGAAATGATCTGTCAGTACCAGGATGTCTTTGGTGTTGCTGGTATCGGGCTCGAGACTGAGGAAATCCATACAAATGAGTTCAAGTGGACGTGATGTCCGAATGTTAACAAGAGGAGCAGCTTTCTCCGGCAAGCTTTTCCGGCGAATACACCGGCCACAGGTTTTTATTTTATTTTCTACATCCACGGCCATTCTTGGCCAATAGAACCGAGTCCTGGCAAGGTCAAGGGTCCGTTCCACTCCCAGGTGGCCCATATCATTGTGGAGGCTGTGGAGAACAGTTTGCCGCAGTTCTGTCGGAAGGACCAGTTGGTATGATGGTTGTTCATTTTCATATCTCGTCCTATAGAGAATACCATCAATCAGCTCTAATTTATTCAGTTCTCGAAGGAGAAGAGGAATTTCAGAAAGCTCTTTCCTGGCTGTCAGAGGAACTTTTTCTCCTGACTCCAACTGGTGAATAACCTCCCGGAGAATTGGATCAGTTCTCTGTTTTTCATAAAGCTCAGAACGGGATATGGTGGAAATAACAGGAAGTCCATGGGAATCTTCTGAGTAATTCTCAGGAAGCACTGCTGTGTTGATGGACAGGGATTCGACCAAGCTATACTCAGCTTGGGTCCTGACAACACAGCTTTGGCAAATCGCATCGACGACTTCAGCTGATATTTCACCGTTACTGCTGCTTGAGAGATGTTGTTGAGTAAACTGATTAATTAGCTCCTCATCTTTTTGAGCAGTTTCACTAGAGGAAGTACCATCATGGGGCCGACGGGAAAGTGCATCTGCATCCAGATTTTGCTTGCCGGCTCGATACTGTATCTTGAACGAGAAAGTAGAAAGAGCAGCCAGCCAACGATGGCCGGTAGCATCCAACTTTGCTGATGTCAAGATATAGGTAAGTGGGTTGTTATCCGTGACCACTGTAAAACTTGCTCCATACAAGTAATCATGAAATTTTTCTGTCACGCTCCACTTCAGTGCCAAGAATTCAAGCTTGTGAGCTGGGTAACGACTTTCACTGGATGACAAACCCCTACTGGCATAGGCTATCACCCTAAGTCTCCCCTCTTGCTCTTGGTAAAGGGCGGCACCCAATCCGGTGGTGCTGGCATCTGTGTGGAGGATGTAAGGCAGTGCCGGATCAGCAAAACCTAGAACTGGTGCTGTGGTAAGTTTGTCAATGAGTGTGTCAAAAGCCAACTGACATTCAGGACTCCACCTGGAACCAAAGGATTGCTTGGGATCAAACTGTGAGCTCTTAGAAGTCTCATTTTTAGAGCTTTTGTGTGTGGATGGGTACCCACGTGTAAGGTTGTTGAGTGGCTTGGCGATCATGGCATATCCCTTAATAAAACGCCTATAGTAGCCAGCGAATCCCAGAAAAGATTTCAAGGTCTTCAAGTTGGTTGGAATTGGCCAGGATTTCAGGGTGGCAACCTTTTCTGGGTCTGTCTCAACACCATTTTCTGAAACAATGTGGCCCAAGTATCTGACGGATGTCTGAAAGAATTTGCATTTTTCTGGAGAAAGTTTTAACCCAAATTCTTTCAAGCGATTCAACACTCTCAGCAAACGGTCTTCGTGCTCCTCAAGGGTGTTGGAGAATATGATCAAATCATCCAAAAACACCAGGACCTCTTTCAAGTGCAAGTCTCCCATGCACTTCTCCATGAGTCTTTGGAACGTTGAAGGTGCATTAGTAACTCCTTGAGGCATTCGGTTGAACTCCCAAAACCCAATTGGCGTTACAAAAGCGGTTTTGGCTTTATCAGCTTCATCCATTTCTATCTGATAATAACCAGATTTGAGATCAAGCACAGAGAACCATTTTGATCCAGTGAGTGCTGTAAACGATTCCTCCAAGTTGGGCAATGCATACGCATCCTTAATCGTTTGAAGGTTGAGTTTGCGGTAGTCAATACATAGTCGGATGTCTCCATTTTTCTTCTTGACAACCACTATTGGTGATGAAAATGATGACTCAGACTCCCTGATAACACCAGCATCTAGAAGCTCTCGAAGATGTTTACGAACAGCTTCTATGTCCTGGGGATGAATAGGTCTTGCTTTGTGTTTAAAAGGGGTATTGTCATGGAGCTTGATATGATGCTTCACTTCTTTAGTGCAACCAAAATCCAAGTCATGATGTGAAAAAACTTCAGACATGGCATTCAATTTTGTTGTGATCCGTTCTCTCCATTCTGCTGGTATTGGTGACTCACCAAAATTGAAAGTGAGGGGTGTTGACAACATCTCCCGATCTGGGGGGTTTGTCACACTGTGCTCAGAGACTATGCAGTCATAGGCTCCCAGCTCTGCAACGACACTCAAAGCTGGTATGCAGATGTCTTGCTCTGTTCCGTTTGATACAACAACTGGAACCTGAGTGTGTGTACCAGCTTTAAGAGGAACTAGACAATTACTGACACACAAACCACCCGGCAGGCCTGAACCCGGGTGCTTAATGACAACACATTGACTAGCTGGGCTGAGAAGCTTGGCAGAACCCTCGACCACAACTGTGCAGCCAGCTGGAATTAGCACAGGAGATTTACTAAGGGTGGTCACAACACCAAGATGATCATTACAATTCTGTTGGCACGTCACTTGGAGAGTTTGCAGAACTGCTCTGTACCCGTAAGAGGTAAATGGTAAATGGACTGGTTCTTATATAGCGCTTTTCTACTCTTCTGAGCACTCAAAGCGCTTTATACAACTTGTGCATTCACCGATTCACACAAGCACATTTTTCCTAGGTGCTTTCTAACTGACATTCACACACATTCATACTCCGATGGATGCATCGGAGAGCAATTTTGGGGTTAGTATCTTGCCCAAGGATATTTGGCATGCAGACTAGGGGAAGCCAGGAATCGAACCACCAACCTTCCGATCAGTAGATGACCTGCTCTACCACCTGAGCTACAGCCACCCTAGGCTGGAATGATGAACAGTTACTAGAAGAGAATTGTTCATAAAGAATTTCAAGTGTATTCATGCCAATAAGAACTGAGGTTGGAAAATCAGGTCTCACATCAGGAACAACAAGTGCAAGCGTTTGGACTGGGACGTCAGTCCCAAGAAAGTCTTTTGGAAATGTCATGGCAACTTCAACATACCCAAGGTATGGAACACACTGACCAGCAGCCCCCTCCACATGAAGAAGTTCATTCAATGAGTGGACTGGCTGATCAGAGAGACGCTCATTATAGAATGAAACTGGAATTGTGGTAACCTGGGAACCAGTATCCAGTAGACACGGGCAGTTGCAACCTGCAATGTTGACTTCTGCTGTACATCTGGATCCAACTAATCCTGGTGGTAATCTAGTGTGGATCTTTGTCTTTGTCTGCATTTTTGCACACGTGGCATGCTTTTTGTTCTCAGCGGGACAAGGTTGGTCCAGCTCAGCTCCTGTTTGTCCCTCAACAGGAACTGGAACTAGTTTAAATCCTCAGAAGCAGAGGACTTTTGCTTCTGCCACTTTTGTTTGTTGTCAAATTGTTTCCGCTTAGCACTTACCAATGCTGAATTGGGTGCATTTTCACATTGTGGCTTAATGTGACCATCTTCTCCACAGCGGAAGCAAAACCCTGGTTTAGGGCTGGAGACGCTAGGTTTTGGATTCTTACCAACCTTCTTCGGCCCATAGGGCTTTGAAGCTGAAGCTGGGCAGGCAGCAACCGGTGGTTTGACATTACACTGCAGTGCTGTCAAAGCTGCAAGCTGCTGTTGTATAGCTGCCATCTGTTGTGAGAGCTGTTTAGTCAGAGTGGTTAGCGCAGTACAGAGGTTAGTTTCTTCCCCAGTATTGGCAAACTGGGCATTAGTGGTGGCTTTCTGTTTTGTCGGTCCCAAATGCTGTTTCATCCTTAATGTCTTTGCTGCCTCTCTGTCCTCTTCAGTTCGAAGGAGTAAGAGAAGTTCAGGAAATTTGGGGGGGGTTGTGTTTCTTTTGTTTAAGTTGGAGTTCCGATATTAAATTGTTATCCCAACATCCCCTGCAGAATTGATTCAACAGTCTGTTGTTCATGTCTTTCTCTAAAACACCTCCTCTTTTTGCTGCATGCTGTAATGCCACCTGCAGCCGCTGCAAATAGGCCGAAGGCTTTTCTCCACTGTCCTGGAAGGTGTCCATGAACTTGGCGTATAACTCTTCCCCATCCTGCACAGTACCATAGGCTGAGTCAAGTTGTTTCATATAAACTTCTGGTGGTGTGTCAAGGCTGAGATGTTTTACCATATTACAGGCAGGAGGCAGTAGACTGTCACGAATCAGTCTGGTGCGCTGCAGATCAGATATAGATGGATCTTTCAGGGCTAATTCCACACCTGACCACCATATATCATAATCTGTCTCTTGAATTGGCCTGGGCACTTTACCAGAAAACGCTCTCAGTCGATGGAATGCATGCAGCGAGCTGTCCCCACTCCGAACAACGTGTTCCACAACATAGCGTTGTACTTCAGGAGGGTTGAGATCAGCCGCTGGAATGGAGGCAGAATGCCTCTCTCCACCTTGTACTTCAGAACCACTGGCAACAGAAGGGGACTTTGTCGTAAGAGAGGCTGGTAGTGAAGGAGGAAAGACTGAATCGGGAGGTTTTGAATCTTCTGGTTCTGCAATCACTAGAGTCTCTGGGTCGAGCTCTGCAAGGGACCGGCGTATCTGGGTCATCCCCTCACTGAGGACTAATGCATAATCCCTCCCAGATAATTTGGCTATTCTTTTTAAGTCTGCCAAGTAAGTATTTGTCTTGGAACCACTAACTTTTGATGCATAAATTTCAGATAGACTCTCCATGTGGAGTTTGTCACCTGAATCTGAAATAGATGTGTGCGGTAACAACTGAGACAAACGCGTTAAAGATAAACCTGAAGCGTACTCAGCGACAAGCATGTTATTAAATTCAGATTCTGGTGAATCTATAGTAACCTTGCGGCCTATGTCACCATACTGTTCAAGGAAATGTATGACTTCATCAACTGAGTGCTCAGTTACTCCGTCGATTAAAACCGCATTTGGGATCTTAATGGCAAGTGTCTCAAAAACTTCCATTATGGGGAAAAATAAATTGGTGAGTTTGAATATATATTAATTACTAACCAAATCAGCTCCTGGCTGGCTCGCCAAGAAATGTAACACTGATGAAGCGCCAATGACTCAATACAGGCTAGGTATTGAGTGAAGTATTATGGTTATTATTAATCAGTGAAGTAATATGGTTATTATTAATCAGTGAAGTATTATGGTTATTATTAATCAGAAGATTTAGGAATGCTACAGGAGCTGATGGGCAGTAATTAATAAACACACACAACACAAAATGCTTTTGCAGGTACCATGTATTTAACCGAACCCCAAAGAAAATTAACAAGAAAAGAAAAGGAAAACTTAAATAATCACTCCTGCTGCAGCTATTCAATTAACCAAAAACCCAGTGAGGGTGCACAAAACAACTAAGCCAATTCTTCCGGCTTATACCAAGCAACATAGAAAACAGTTCCCCATAAACAACACATGTTGACATCAAAAACACTGATCCACATTGAAGTCCATGAGTTTTATCTGAGTGTCCATGACAGATGTCCAAGCGCTATTGTCCATAAACGGGGGAATGGTGTGTATGAGTGTGAAAATCAGTATATTTGGAAAATGGGGACAGAGCGTCGTCTTTGATAGCTTCCTACCCAACCAGTGGAAGCTTCGATTGCGGAATGAGTCCTGCTCCTAGCCGCTCATTGGCTCGCCATCCTTTTTCATACCCGAAAAGGGTTCACCTGGCCTGCATTAAATAAACAAGGCCAATAAGAAATCACAAGAATAATACAAAAAATGTCAGCCAATTAAGCTAAAAACATTAAGTTATTCTTGTTCCTGTGTACACAAATAAACAAACAGTATATTTAACCAATAAGGATTTAACTGAAACATTTCAACTGCTATATACATACTATATAGCTTCACAGCACTATTTATTCAACAAATACCAGTCAAATCAAAATCAAATTGTTTGGACCGGCAGCAACCAATTAGCGCCAGCTGGTAGCAATACAAACAATCAATTAAAAGTTCAAACTCACCAATTTCGTTCTGTTCAGTGCACAACAACACTATGGCTCTGGCTCACAGTAACCAGCATCTAAGTTGCATAAGTTAGTGGGTGTTAAAAGAAGCATTAAAACAGGAAAAGCAAGTGTTTGCCAATACAAACCTGCAACAGCTCTGTCACCTGGCTTGCCTCCACGCATCTGACAGGAGGAAGCCGGGACAGGCTTACTATGACCCACATGCCGTCCGATTGGCTGAGCAAAGCCATGTGGTTGGAGTCATGTACCTGCGATGCATTCAATGGCAGGAATAAGTGCAGGAAACAGATTTGACTCTGGGTTACACGTGGCACATCCAACATACTGTTTTACTTTAGTCCATGACGCGCTTACCTTCAGGGTCATACGTCACATGAAAACCAAAATAGTTCCAAAGGCCAGATCTGAATGAGGGTGGGGGAGGTTCAATTTGCCATGTTGCAACGAGCTTAACTTCTGTTTCGCTAGCTTGCGCTGTGCTCAGTGAATCTGCGTTCGACTACTCCGCCTAGGCTGCACTGTCGAGCGCAGATCCACTGAGCTCTCAACACAGACAGCACCGTCAGAAGGAAAGTTGATAAAATAAATTTTGTATTGTTCAATACATATGCGTACCGAACCGAAAGCACTGTATCGAACGATACGATCGATACGAGTATCGTTGCACCCCGAATATATATATATACTTTTGTCGTCTTGAAAGGCAGATGAAGAGGAAGACGAATATATATAAACATATATTAGGGTAGCTATGGTACACAGGTGCTGTCTGTGTTGAGCGCTCAGTGGATCTGCGCTCGACAGTACAGCCTAGGCGGAGTAGTCGAACGCAGAGTCACTGAGCGCAGGGCAAGCTAGCAAGACAAAGTATTTGTCATAAAGTATTTGTTCAAAATAAGTATTCGTAAAAAACGCGATATTCGTGCCTATCCGAATACCATATTGGGGTTCGGCTCCAGCCCTGATATAAATATATTCTTGCCTTGAGTAATTACAAGTGTTATAACCAATCGATATATACCCATGTATATATATATATATATATATATATATATATATATATATATATATATAGGAAAATAACATATCATTGTTTTATACCCAGATTTGGGCTGGAACTTAAATTTATGGAGAGCATTAAAATTACACTTTGAGCTTCCCCACAGTGATGTATTAACCATTA
>NC_140446.1:27659752-27662252 GCF_963576455.1 Neolamprologus multifasciatus
TGTGCAGAGGAGTTTTTTTGTTTCCTGTTCTCATGCTGTCCTCATAGCCCAGCATGAGGTCTCTTTTTTTCCTCTTGTACTTTCCCATTGTAGTGGACATTGCAGTGCAACCTGCATGTGGCGAATAAAATTTGAACTTGAGCTTGTAACAGAGGATTTCACTGTGACAGTGGGTGTGTCGGCTCCTAAAATCTAAGAGAAAAACTATTTTGAATTTGTTGTGTTTTTTGCCTGTATGTTGTTAACTGCACAGTTAACTCAGGACTAAGCCATCTGAACAGCCCTAACCCCAGCTCACTGTTTGCTCTTTTTATTCCAGGAAATGCTCCTTATCATTCTTTAATATTTGCCTTTTCCTAAATATTGTCTCCATTTTTATTTTCAGCTCTTTGTTCCTGCCTTTCTCTTTTCTCTGAGCTGAACTGAACATGTCTGCGTTTTGTAGCATCAGCAACAACACGATGGTTCAAACAAACTACATTTGAAAGGAGTTTGGCGGTGGTGCTCTGTGCGTGTGTGTGTTTGTGTGCATGCCGAGAAACTCATGAAGGCAGTAAAACTGCTGTGGTACAGGATGCTGGTTCTGTGCACCTTTGAAGCTCAGGTAGAAAGAGTTTCCTCCAGCAGTAACAACCACTTCACTTTATTCTTACACATCAAGCACAGAGAACAAGAGGACACACAAACGAGGGTTTCCAAAGCCGCAGACTGTTTGGGATCGTGCTGTAAATACATTCACTCATCTTCTTAACACCTCAGCGGCTGCCTCAGCTGTCCTGAGGCAGGACAGCCTGAACAGGTGACCAACAAACTGAGCCGTCGGCATGTTTAAGCATGTATATTGTGTTTGAGATGTCATCAGGTGCTTCAAACACACTCACATGGAGACTGTAGGTTATATAATAAACAGCCATTAATTAATTTGATGTGGAAAGACAAATGGCCCTGAGATCACAGACATGCACAAAACTCAGAATGTGTGTAATTATTAAATCAGTTGTTGTTGCTTAACCCTTTAAGACCTACCATAGAACCAAGTCCGCCAGAGCTTATATTATATGTTTACATGCTGTGGAGCCATTTTTGGGAGCATTTCAAGTTGCTATACATCAATACAACCATTATAGCCCAAATTTTAATAATATGTCTGCATTAAGTGCATAGAAATTACATAAATTGCAAAAAAGTGCAATAAACTACAAAAAAATTGAAAAATCGTTTTTGTTTTTTTAACATATATTTCTAGTTAGAGAAATTTAAGAGGCTTATCCCTCAAAACTGTAAATACAAAAAAGTTGCACAAAATAGTTTCCCACCACAGGAAATTTATTTTGAGTGTCTTCATAGTTTTATTTTTGAAATACACCAATTTTTATACACTGCAGGAAAAATGAAAATAAATATTATAATGCAAATTTGCAAAAAAGCAGCATATGCATCAAAATAAACTATTTCCAGCAGTGCAATATGAGTCCTAAGCATCCCAGAAACGACACAGAAAGTCATAAAGTCAAAGATAACTTTTAAAAACACCAGTATAGGCTCATTGAGGCCCTGATGGTAAAAAACTACATTTCCGCAAAATGATGTCACTTCCGGTTTCCGGCAGGTCATGGTGGACATGCGATAGTTCGCGCTGATGGACTAGGAAGTGTTACAAACAGCTGATCGGATCAGCAAAGCGTGTTTCTGGAATATTATGTTTTTGTTGCTGCAAGTGCTTTTTATGCAGTTTTTGCAAAGCTATATGTGGAAGGAAACTGTGACCGAGGACAAGCTGATGGCATAAGATGTAAGTACAACTCCTACGGTTTCATATGCAAAAAAAATTATTGCGCTAGCTTACGTGGTTGCAGAGCTACCGGGATTTAAAAATAGTTACGCAAAACAGAGCGTGCCCGCTCCGACCTCCAAACACTGTTTTTGCTGCACAGTAAAGCTCGTGCAGTCCTCTCAGCTGTACTATCCACACAGTGTTTCACTATTACTGTTGTAAAGACAAGCAGAGAGTGAAAGGAACGGTTTATTTCTCCACACTCCTCAGTGTAACGGTAGGTGCAATAGACAGGAAGTGTTTAAGTATCCGTGTGGTTTGGTAAAGATTCATACCTCCTCAGTCCAGCCCTTCCACCCTGGGGAGTGCAAAGGAGCTTGCACAAGCAAATTTAGCACATGCTATTGACTTAAGAGGACTGCATTTTCCAAGGCAATGCCTCAAAAAAAGGGGGAGAGAGACTAAGGAGGACTGAAGAGGAGCAAGGGAAAGGAAATCCAATATACAATGATGGAAGAGAGAAATATACGGGGGGTATGCTTAGCTGCAGTCACCGCTGTCTGTTCATGTGGATAAACAGAGGACGGGCGGACGGATGGATCCTACAGAGGGTTTCACCACGGCACACAGTCAGAGGCTTGACCACAGCCAGCTGTTCAGATACTGACTTACACGTTTCTTTCTCTCAGTTTCTGAGACAATCATCAGAACACGTCCAATGCACCT
>NC_140446.1:27667252-27704752 GCF_963576455.1 Neolamprologus multifasciatus
AGCAGCTTCTTCATATTTTGCTGCTATATTTATTTTTCATCCACTACAAAACTCACTAAATAACAAAGTTATTAAGTTAAATAAAAAAGTGAAGGTAAGTTATAATTTTAGATCTAATCCACTCAGAGGAATGGCAGAGAGAAAAAACAGGAGTGATGCTGTCCACTGCTAACACATGATGTACTGCACAGGACAGCTCAAATCACATCATCAAGTTTGCAGATGACACAGCAGTGGTGGGTCTCATCACCAGCAACGATGAGTCTGAGTACAGAGAGGAGGAACAACTCCTGGTGGACTGGAGTGAGAACAACAACCTGTCTCTAAATGTTCTAGAGAGATGGTTGTTAACGTCAGGAAGAGCTCCACGACCCACAGCCCACATCAACGGGTCTGCTGCTGAGATGGTCAACAGCAGAGAAGTAACGCGTTACTTGTAATGCGTTACAAGTAACGCATTACAAGTAACGCATTACAAGTAACGCGTTACTGTAATCCGATTACTTTTTTCAAGTAACGAATAAAGTAAGGGATTACTATTGCAAAAACAGTAATTAGATTACAGTTACTTTCCCGTAGGAACGCTGCGTTACTGCGTTACTAAAACCGTGATTTTTTGCGAGAATGTCTCATGACAGTGACGTAAGCGAGTGCGACGTTCGTGACAACAGCTGTGTGCAGATCAACAATGGATCATATATCGAGTGCAGAGAGAGTATGAGCGTGCAGCGTTTAAAGCGTGGAAGTACTGACCTTACTTTGAGTTTGATTCCATAAAAAGTGACAAAAACATTAGTGTCCGTTGTGCGTGGGAAGAAAACTTCTTTTTACAGCGAAAAAACCCCCTAAACTTCCAAACAAGCACCGAGTAGCTACGACGTAATGGGAAACTCACAGAGAAACTCGCGGATTCTTCCACTGACCGCTGCACACCTGCACCAGGGTAACCCTCCGCCTACCCCACTCCTGCTTTACAGGTGAAAATAGAGCAACAGGACTGCTAGTCTTTGACTTTATTTATTTTCTGCTGTGTTTTACTTGCATCTATTTGAAAGACTGAGTGTAAACACACAAAAATATTTTATTTTATGTGCTGGAATGTGCAGAAAATAGGTTTAAATATTAAACTAATTTCTTCCAGTCAGAGAATGTTGCAGATAATTAAATTTTTGCTTGATGCATAAAGTTAAAAGATTAAAACTAATAAAACAAGTTTTAAAAAGAGACTTTTCCATTTGATTACATTTTGTATGATGATTATGCAGGAAAAGTAGAATTGGGCTGAAAGATCTATCACTTTATCACCTATTCAGGTTGTAAATCGTGTTTTTAAAAAGTAACTAAGTAACTAAGTAAATAAGTAATTAATTACTTTTGAAAATAAGTAATCAGTAAAGTAACGGGATTACTTTTTGGGGGAGGTAATCAGTAATTAGTCACTGATTACTTTTTTCAAGTAACTTGACCAACACTGGTCAACAGTGTGAAGTTCCTGGGTGTGCACATGTCAGCTGACCTCTCCTGGAACCTGAACACCATCATGAAGAAAGCCCAACAAAATCTTCATTTTCTTAGGAAACTGAAGAAGGCCAGTCTCCCTCCTCCCATCATTTTACCAGTTAACCACTGAGAGCGTCCTCTGCTGCTACATCACTCTCTGGTACGGAGACTGCACCCTCACAGAAAATAAGTCCCTGCAGCGGATAGTGAGGACAGCAGGTCATTGGAGGCCCTCTCCCACCCATGTCCCAACTCTACCACAAACACATCATCCGGCGTGCGAACAGCATAGTGAAGCACACTCTCCACCCCTCACATGCACTGTTCTCCCTCCTTCCATCTGGCAGCATCAAAACTTAACGGCCAGACACTGCAACAGCTTCTTCACCAAAGGGCTGATGTACACATACACCTTTACAAAGACCTACAATAAATGGATTGATTCTTATACAGCGCTTCTCTACTCTCCCGGAGTACTCAAAGCTCTCTGTACAACATGCTACATTCACACAAGCACTTCTAAACACAAGTGCAAACTAATCTACATTCACACTCCGACAAACGCATCGGAGGGCAACTTGGGGTTAGCATCTTGCCCAAGGATATTTGGCATGCAGACTGGGGAAGCCAAAGATCGAACCACCAACCTTCCAGTCAGTAGCTGATCTGCTCGACCACCTGAGCCACCAACACTCAGTAAAAGGCTCAAAAACAACACGAAATTCCACAAATCTTCTAAAAACTGGAGCTGGGAACAATGTGTTTATTTGCACACTGAGTCACATCTACACACACATCTAAATCATACTATATTTGCACATTTTGCATCTTGCACATGTCTTCGTCTTGTCTACAATATGCTGACCGTAACTTGAACCTGGTATTCAGTACCTACTGCACAATCCACTTCGTATTGTCTCTTCCTCTCTTTGTTTATTGTACAGTTCGTATTGTATAGTTATTATTATAGTAGTGTATAGAATTGCATAGTTACTAATTAGTAACTTTTTATCTCTTAATTTTAACCAAATTTAGCAAGTTGTTATTTATTTGTAATTCCTCTTGGAGATATATCTTTTATATTCTTATAAATGCACCATGGGGGGCTTGGGGTGAAACAGCGTTTTGGTACGCTGTATACTGTGTATATTGTTGTACTGACAATAAAGTTCCTGAATCTTGAATCTTGAATCTAAAGGTTTTCGCTTGGGCAGCGGTTGTCCTTCTCTCCTGGATCGGCTGGAGCTTTCTTTAGGAGCCTTCCCAGCTTTGACAAAAGTCCAGCTGGGATAACCACATTTACTCATATATACGAGTAAATGTATATATGTATATATGAGTAAATGTATATATGTATATATATATATATATAGATATATACATATATATATATATATATACATTTATTCATATATACATATATACATTTACTCGTATATATGAGTAAATGTATATATGTATATATATATATATCTATATAGATATAGATATATTGCATACACATTGTTCATGGCACTTGGTAGATTTTTAGCAAGTACTCAAACCACAGAATTTCTTTGGGGCTATTTTTGAATTTGGATTAATTCACAGTTGGTGCTCGATGAGTACATGTGCCAGCAGAATGGTGTGGGTGGGCCTGAATCAAAGCAGTGTGCTGATGAAGTGATGAGTCAGTCTGGGATAAACACACTTTTTAGCAAAGCACATTTATTTATTGTCATATACACGTGTGAGTTGGCAGTAAAAGTATGCAATGACCACCAGACCTCACATAAATAAGTGTGACATGAAACAACCCTAATTCCAAAAAGTTGATACACACTCACACACACACACACACACACACACACACACACTTTAAAATGTAAATAAAAAATAATGCATCCATCCATCCATCCATTCACTTCCTCTTATCCTTTTCAGGGTCGCGGGGGCGCTGGAGCCTATCCCAGCTGTCATAGGGCGAGAGGCGGGGCACACCCTGGACAGGTCGCCGGTCTGTCACAGGGACAGACAACCATTCACTCGCACATTCACACCTAGTGGCAATTTGGATTATCCAATTAACCTATCCCCACAAGCTGCATGTCTTTGGACGGTGGGAGGAAGCCGGAGTACCCGGAGGGAAGTACGGGGAGAACATGCAAACTCCACACAGAAAGGCCTGATGGTGGAATTAAACTCAGGACCTTCTTGCTGTGCGGCAACAGTGCTAACCACCGTGCCACTGTAAACAAAAATAATGCAATCATTTGCAAATCCCATAAAACCATATTTGTCAGGCTAACAGCAAATCCAAGCCGCACGGCTCGTCCATCTATTCAGCTCTCAAACATTTGCTCACTCGCTAAGAAAGCAAAGAATCAAACGACAGAAGGGAGAGACGCTGATGTGACCCTGCATCCATAGAAAGACCCAGCACAACACCATCCAACACATGGCCCTTCATTTCAGAAGCAGCAGCAGGCCCCTCACAAAAACATGCTCCACATGCTGAACTCAGACAGACAACGATTGAAACAGTGTCTCCAAAAGTTGCTTCTGTTCATCTGGACGTTTTGTGGGAGAAACGTTTCATCATCATCAGGTGACGTCTTCAGTCTCAGCTGACTGCAGGTTTCCATCTTATAAACAGTACATTTGCATAATGACTGTTATAATGAATCAGGATTAAGGAAATCACCTCCCAACTTTTGGAGATTTACTTACCTGGATGATTGAGACAATCAAGACGATTGAAACAGTAACTTCTGTCAATAGTTTGATCTGAAAGTGTAACAACACGAACATCGAGCAGCTTTATTGTGTGTTGGACCAGCAAGCCTGAGGCTGAGGAAACAGCTCATCACCATGACACTGCACTTTACAAACATTTACAAACTCACGAGTACACCTGAGAGACCGTGACTTTGTTTACATCGCTTTCCTTCATGTTTTTGAACCATTGTATGTCAGGAAATAAACCTTTGACCAGTTGCTGATAACATCCTGCTGTCTCTGACACCTGTGAGTGTTGACCTGGAAGTTCTTTGGTCCTGATCAGATTGTGTTAAGAATCAATAAACTCCACTTCTTCATCACCCTCCCTCCTCTTCTCCTGTCATTTCATGTGAGGTGTAATGGAGGGCCTGACATGGCAGTATCTCATCCACACTGACACCAGGGCTCCACGTAGGAGGGTCGCCCCAGACAGAGGCTGTGGGCCGTAACGGGTCTAATCTCTCCCGTGGCCAGTGGAGGGATGGAGCCTCTGATCCTCATCGCTCCAGTCTTTCTGCATGTGCGTCTGGATCCACAGCAGTCATTCACACACAGAGAAGCTTTTTTAAGAAAACAATTTGCTGCAGAGAAGAAGAGAATGGCTGAAATGCTTCAGTCCGTTTCTCTGAAACAAAATCGGTCCTCAGGACACAGTCCAGCGCCTCTGTAGATCTGACGTCACACAATTCTCAATCCAGCCCGTTCAGGTTTAGCACTCCCTGTGGCTGGCTGCAATACATCACACACACACACACACACACACACACACACACACACACACACACACACACACACACACACACACACACACACAGCGAGAGGCAGTAATATATCTCTGGGAGAATTTAACTGCACTGGCACCAACATTTGCATTTCTGTGAAACGAGTGCATCTGATTTATTGAACCACCGGCCTGAAGCATCTTGGGAAATGAGGCGAGTGGATGGAAACTACATTTCCCACAGGCCGCGTGTTTTAGCCATGTCAGCAGCAGGCATTTCAGAGATGCTCTGTAGTGCTGGTGAGCTGCTGAAAGCAGAGAGAGAAATATATAAAGCACAAAAACAAACAGCAAAGACACAGTCCTCTTTTGTTCTCAGTGATTTGTCTTTGAGAGCATCAAACCAGCAAACTAGATCATTCTGTGAAGATTCAAGAACTGAGACAGCAGGACAGCAACAAGAAGAAACGAGCTAAAGCAACAGAGCAACAGAAACTGTGAGACGAGAGGAAATATGAGAAAGGCCCAATCAGAAAGGACAGAGAGGCGTGCTGGCACAGAAAGTCTTTGTCCTGATATCATCACTGCATCTTTGCTCCAGCTGTGTCCTCGGTGAATAATGAAGGGAATGAGACAGAGAACGGTGATTCCTCAGATAGACTCATTTAACAGGGATGAGTGGGAACACATGGAGGGATGGGAAAGTGACATTTGACAGAGCGGGTGGATGTGAGCAGGTGGAGCAGTGAGAGGATGACACGGGAAGAGCAAGAGTCCCCTTTGTGCTACACAAACAGGGAATCAGGACAACCACAGACTTTTCCACACTTGTGTACTTCTGCCTGAAAGCGTCACTTTGTCCCACCACCGTCTGGCTGCTGCAGCAGTCCACATCCCATTGCCTCTCAGGCAGGGCACTAAGGGTGTGTTCAAAGTACAACCAAGTCCATGTTCAGTGTCACAACGTGTGAGTCACCCACTGATGACCAAATATCACATTCACAGAAGTTTAAGCTTCACCTGTTTGCTCTCTTTAACTTTAATATGCTGTTAATATAAAATCATAACTTTCTGCATCAGTTTCAGACTGAAAACCATCAAACATGTCAGTGGATAGAAACTCATTATTACTAAAAAGGCCTCTAAGCTGATTAAATACAAACCCTGAGTGTGTTAAACAACATCAGTAAAGTTAAATGAACAACTGAGCACAAAGTGAGGAGCTCGTGGTTACTGCGATGACGCAGAGGTGATGTGTTTGCAGTCATGGTCCACACACTGCAGTCCTCTCCATAAGTCGCTGCCTCTACAGGCCAGAGACACAATGACTGACTTTAAAAGGATGAAATTTGAGCTGATCAAAGGCAAACAGCAGCTACCAGCAACTTTTAAGCTCGTCTTGCATGTTATGAACATTTGAACATGTTTGTTCTGTCTTTTCATTGGCTCCCACAGACTGTAGTGATTATTGAATCTTCTGGACCTGAAACAGGCTGATGTAAATCAACAGTGCTTATCATCCATTTCCTCGGATGTTGGGAAAATAAGATTTTTTATTTAAATGTGTCTCAACACT
The DNA here is from genome assembly GCF_963576455.1 of Neolamprologus multifasciatus. Taxonomy (NCBI): domain Eukaryota; kingdom Metazoa; phylum Chordata; class Actinopteri; order Cichliformes; family Cichlidae; genus Neolamprologus; species Neolamprologus multifasciatus. The sequence continues at coordinate 27,673,810 of NC_140446.1, forward strand.
TCAGTAGGAAGCCTTGAAGAGATGACTGCTGACCCAGTGAAGACTTTTCATAAAAGATTTTCTGATGAGTGATATTTATAATAAGGGGAAAGGTTCCTTTAGAACGTGCAGCACCAATGTTCAGGCGACAGGTGGTGTTAATAGTGTCAGACAACGAGAGGTTAAACCTCGCTAAGGCAGGTTTTTGATTATCAGGCTTTAACCATTAAAATCATTGGACTGTGGACAGACAGGAAAACAATGATACGCAACAAAAATGTGAGCTGAGACGAGGAACCTCCATCTCTGCCCTCATCTGCTTTACTTAGTGATACACAACAAAGACACAATAAAGCAATAAAGCACAACATTTCTTCACTACGTGCTCTGAAAGTCTCTTTTGCAGGTAATATGATTTGAAAGCAGCTTGAGATGCAAAAAAAGTTTTAAGAAGTTTTAAGTACTTTGAAAATCTGTTCATGAGGAACAAAAGTCCCAGATTTATCCACTGAAGTACCTGATTCCTCATCATGGACAGCTTAGACATCAGTATCATGGATTTCTGGAGCAAGAGCTAACCCTTCAGCTGCTCCTCGGTGGAGAGCGTGCTCTCCTGCTGCTGGTGTTTGGTGCCCACGGTCTGAGGAACCCTCATCCTTCAGGCCACTCACATACGTGGCCTTAGTTCTTCTGCACTTTTCCCGCCTGTCCCGTTTGGTTCTTTTGCTTCAGAATTATTGTCTAAAGGTGAAGAAAGATGCCCAATGGATTTACTTTACCAAATGGACCATCCCAGCGTTGCCTTATTGGTCTATTTGATTCACCTTTTATTGTTTATTTTATTTTAACCTGCTGAACACGGGACAGACTTGACTGGGGGAAAAAAAGAGGGAAAGAAAAAGAGTGGGGAAGAGGGTCGGCGATAAAGGGCAAAAACCAAAGACCAACAAAATATAACAGTAAATACTAAATATTAAACATTATTGTGCAGCATGTAGGAGCAACAGCACAGTGTGCTTTGAGGTAGGAGCCAAAAAGGGTGTAGTTTGTGTGTGTGAGTCCCTGTGTGTACAGCTGTGAGCATGGACGCGCTTGTTTTTAAAAGGTTCCTTCATGTAATGGTTTTCATCTCATTCCCATGAAGCCAGCCGTCTGGTCTGCTTCCCCCACAGAGTGTTTTTCGATCTCTGGATCTCCTCGTCTGTGTCAGTCTTCAGAATGAAGCCATTCAAATTTAACACAGGTGTTGTTTCACAATATACATAAAGTTTACCTGAAACCGTACGGCTGAACGGTGTGTCCACCGTCCATGTTCAGCATATCTGTTTGGGCAGGTGTGCATGGAGATCCGGCGTGATGCCTCCATGTTGAGCAGTCCGCTGGCATTTTAACATCAACATCATGTCAGATCAGTCCTACTGTCTGCAGGAACACGCTGCCCGAGGAAGTCAAGCTCTGCAGCTCCCACTCATGAAAGAAACATGACGCCTGTCAGGCCCCACAGCGTCTGTGTTTGGCCCAGCCTCTTATCTACCAATCAGATCGCATGCAGAGCTGCCGAGCGCCAATCCCTCGCCGACGCCGACTCACCTGCACGACCTGACTCTGACCCCTTAATAAACCTCTCTGTGCAGCCAACTGTCCCCTCTCTCACCTCCTGTTTCTCTGTCTCTTCTTCTTAGCCTGATGTTGTCAGTGCTGCATGTAGCAGCTGAAGAGAGCGATCGTATATTTCACACGACTGCTGAAGTCGACTCTCAAACCTATTAGCACAAAAACTCTTTTCTCCTCTTTCAACAACATGAACTTTCTTCTTTTGCAGCTGCTGCATTCACCTGCTGCTCGCTGCCAAACCAGCCCTCTGTCCTTCACTACATCCACTTTCTCTGAGGTCTTCCTCTCCTGCTCCTGCCTGGCAGCTCCACCTTCATCACTCTTTGTCCAGCATACCCACGTCCTCTGCACACCTCTCACACTCACCCATAACACATGTTAATGCAAAAAAACTGAAAAGCAAACTGAAGCGGTGAATTTATCTGGATAGTCTAGATTTTTGCATATTTACATTTTTAAACCACGTAAATGTTTTTTGTCTTTAAATTAACTAATCTATACTTCTGTTAGTCCTAATCCGTAGTCTTGTGACAGCCAGCTGCAGTCTGCTGTTTTCCATTTTATTGTCATTTTTCAAATTTAACTCGATCTGCACAGAGTTATGGAGGAAGCCAGAAATAATAATGGCCTCACCATTGAATTATATTAAGTTTACTGAGCAATGCTCTGTATTTTGGAAGAACAGACTGAGTGTCAGGGTTAAACTCAAGTTAGACAACAACTGAACTGCAACGTGTGTGTGTGTGTTCCTGTTTAGCTATTTTTGTGAGGACCGAGCTCTGCATTCTACTATCCTCGTGAGAACCAACCAGTGTCGATCCCTCCATGCTGTTAATGCTGCCAACGGTGAGGCTTGAGAGGGAGGAGCCATTTGTATGAAAGTAGTTTGTGTATTTGCAAGTCATTGAATGCACTACACCAGTGTGTGTGTGCGTGTGTGATGAGGTGTTGTGTTGGCTTGGCACAGTGCATAGCTCTGATGCCCACTGGCAGCGGCGCAGCACCTCGTTGCAGTTGTTGAAGAGAAAGGGAACAGCTGGCACAGCTGGGACACACACAGGGAGCAGGCAGCGAGCCCGAGCCTCAGAGAGAGCAGCAGGGAGGCTTCGTATTCATGCTGATAGAAGTCAGCTAACTAACACACACCCACACACTGTTATACTGCTTTCATCCAGCAGATCTCACACACACACAAGGACACACTAAAGCAAACCCTGTGATCACATAAACTCTGTAAAACCCAAAGAGAGTTAAAGCTGCAGTCATTTAAGCTTTTAAACACTTAATGAAACATCTGAACAAACCTGACTTTCTCACACCTGTGAGTCAGTCCAAGCCCGACCGTGGCTCCGGCTTCAGCCATCGCCACAAAAATGTTCTCACCTCCAACTGAACCTCTGCAGCCCGCAGCACTCATGACGTGATCAGTCATTAAAGCCTGCACTCAAAAAAATAACTCTTTGAATGAACATAAAAAAATCATGGAAAGAATTTCCACGTAATTAAATTGCTTTATTTTAGCATTATGCAATTCTCTTATTCCAACTTAATGTGCTTGAGTTGGACTAACGTGATTAATTAATGATGAATCAACTGTTTTACTACAGTCCAACTTATTTTGATTTGATCCAACCCATGCAAATTACGTTAGTGCAACAAAACCTGCTTATTCGTGATAGAAATCCATTTAAGTTCATTTAAAGAGTTATTTTTTTGGAGTGTTCAGCAAAGTCTAGAGTCTGGTTAACATAAAATGTTAATGGAATTATAATAACTTGCACTCCATCCATCCTCTTATCTTTACCAGGGTTGCAGTGAGTTTACAACATTAACTTAACCCTAATTACTGCATGACTTTAACTGTGGCAGGAAACCAGAGAGAACCCACTGCACACTTGGCCAGATTGCAGATTTGAACCCAAGACCTTCTTCCTGAGAGGCCACAGTGCTAACCACTGTGCCACCGAGCTGTCAGTCTAGACTTCAAAAACATAGGGAAACTATGATTACAAGGCTTGATATAGAATTTTAAAAACCAAATAGCTGAGGCATATACGTAGTGTATGTATGGTTGTCTGTCTCTTCTAACCTCAGTGATTTTCCTGTGGTTTGAACTCTTGTGAGATCTTGTGAATTTGGTGAGTCCAGGCAACTAACCACTCTTACTAGATTGCATCCTGTCATCTCAACAAGAATAAATTAAGTTGCTGGATTTCATGCAGATCCTACAGGATTTCATTACGTTCACCACAGAAACATGAAATTACTTTGTTCACATTACAAGTTTGAATTTTGTAAATTCCACCTTAAAGGACGACCCTAACCCAAATGATGTCACTGAGCTAATCAAGCAAATGCATCACAAAGTGCTTCGATTATTGAGGGAAATACTGAAATTGTAATTTATTGTTTATTACTAAGATTAAAAAGGATATCATGCCATCCTGTTATTATTGTTGTCATTATTATTTTTCATTATTATCCAAAAAACAAGTTATTAACTGACAGCTCGTCGTTCCTTCCTGTCTTTCCTCTGCATGTGTTCACTTACCAGGAGCTCGGTAGGACAACACGAGGGCCAGCATGAATAAATGAAAGTCATTATCTCTGCCAGAGACAACACTGAGCTGTTCATTACCGGTCATGCAACTATAAATTAAATTTATATAAATTATATTTATATAGTCGATGTCTATGCCAAGCATCCTTTGGCAGTGTTAATGTGTGTGACTGTTACACAGAACAAAGCGCTTTGAGTGCTCAGGTAAAGTAGAAAAGCGCTACATACCACAACCATCCCTCAAAGTAATGATTGAAAACCAAACAAGGATCAGTCCTCAAAGATAAACAAGATGCTTTTCCTTCAAAATCTGACAACTGTGGAGTTTTTTCCTTGGGTACATGTGAGTGTGTGCGAGGACCCAAGTGTGGACACGGAGGCAGATGGAGGTTTAACTAAAAGCTCTTCATTAGGAACAGATGCTCTGATAAGGGACAAAGGGAAACTGACACCATGGGTGATGAGGGGAAGTGGACACACATGGGAACACAGCTGAAGCAGATACACACAACGAGATGGGGGAAGGAAACCTCGTTCCTGGATTGTTTCCTGAAAAACAATCCAGGAACTGGAAACGAGGAACTTGGGAAACACGAGGAGAGATCAGCAGACGACCCAACGAGGAACAAAGGACGACACACACAATATACAAAGAACGAGGGACAACAGGAGGGAGACACAGCTGAAGCTAATCTGACGAGACAGGGAGGAAGCGAAACTCACAAAACTGAACACGAGATTTTACCACGTATAAAGTACATGTACAGCATGTTTCAGATCAGATGACAGCGTTTTAGCATTTGGAGCTAATTTTATGTTTTTACAATTTCAAATACTTTTTTTCTTTAACCTAAAACATCTGCAAAAATACACAAACAATTTAAAAGTGACAAACTATCATTTAATTTTGGAAAATCACAAACTGTTTATGCGTGTGTGTGTGTGTGTGTGTGTATTTGAGAGCGACCTGTATTCTACAAATAATGATTTGCTATTAGCTAATTCCTGTGGCTATAAGGATACTGCAGTGTGTCTGCAGCGCCTCTACAGTGCGTCTACAGCGTCTCTGCAGCGCGTCTCTGCAGCGCGTCTCTGCAGCGCGTCTCTGCAGCGCGTCTGCAGCGCGTCTGCAGCGCGTCTGCAGCGTGTCTACAGCGCGTCTGCAGCGCGTCTGCAGAGCCTCTACAGCGCCTCTACAGCGCCTCTACAGCGTGTCTACAGCGTCTCTGCAGCGCGTCTACAGCGTGTCTACAGTGTGTCTACAGCGCGTCTGCAGCGCCTCTACAGTGTGTCTACAGCGCGTCTACAGAGTGTCTACAGTGTGTCTACAGCGCGTCTGCAGCGCCTCTACAGTGTGTCTACAGCGCGTCTACAGAGTGTCTATATCGCCTCTACAGCGTGTCTACAGCGTGTCTACAGCGCGTCTGCAGCGCCTCTGCAGCGCCTCTGCAGCGCGTCTCTGCAGCGCGTCTCTGCAGCGCGTCTGCAGCGCGTCTGCAGCGCCTCTACAGCGCCTCTACAGCGCCTCTACAGCGTGTCTACAGCGTCTCTGCAGCGCGTCTACAGCGTGTCTACAGTGTGTCTACAGCGCGTCTGCAGCGCCTCTACAGTGTGTCTACAGCGCGTCTACAGCGCGTCTACAGCGCGTCTGCAGCGCGTCTGCAGCGCCTCTACAGCGCGTCTGCAGCGCGTCTACAGCGCCTCTACAGCGTGTCTACAGCGTCTCTACAGCGCCTCTACAGCGTGTCTACAGCGTCTCTGCAGCGCGTCTACAACGTGTCTACAGTGTGTCTACAGCACATCTGCAGCGCCTCTACAGTGTGTCTACAGCGCCTCTACAGCGTGTCTACAGCGTGTCTACAGCGTGTCTACAGCGTGTCTACAGCGCGTCTGCAGCGTATCTGCAGCGCCTCTACAGTGCGTCTGCAGCGCCTCTACAGTGTGTTTACAGCGCGTCTACAGCGTGTCTATAGTGCCTCTACAGCGTGTCTACAGCGTGTCTGCAGCGCCTCTACAGCGTGTCTACAGCATCTCTGCAGCTTGTCTACAGCGCGTCTATAGCGCGTCTACAGCGTGTCTACAGCGCGTCTGCAGCATGTCTGCAGCGCCTCTGCAGCGCCTCTACAGCATCTCTGCAGCTTGTCTACAGCGCGTCTACAGCGTGTCTACAGTGTGTCTACAGCGCGTCTGCAGCGCCTCTACAGTGTGTCTACAGCGCGTCTACAGATTGTCTATAGCGCGTCTACAGCGCGTCTGCAGCATGTCTGCAGCGCCTCTACAGCGCGTCTACAGCATCTCTGCAGCTTGTCTACAGCGCGTCTGCAGCTTGTCTACAGTGTGTCTACAGCGCATCTGCAGCGCCTCTACAGTGTGTCTACAGCGCGTCTGCAGCGCGTCTACAGATTGTCTATTGCGCCTCTACAGCGCCTCTACAGCGCCTCTACAGCGCCTCTACAGCGCGTCTACAGCGCGTCTACAGCGCGTCTGCAGCGCCTCTACAGCGTGTCTACAGCGTGTCTACAGCGTGTCTGCAGCGTGTCTACAGCGCGTCTGCAGCGTGTCTGCAGCGCCTCTACAGTGCGTCTGCAGCGCCTCTACAGTGTGTTTACAGCGCGTCTACAGCGTGTCTATAGTGCCTCTACAGCGTGTCTACAGCGTGTCTGCAGCGCCTCTACAGCGTGTCTACAGCATCTCTGCAGCTTGTCTACAGCGCGTCTACAGCGTGTCTGCAGTGCCTCTACAGCGCGTCTGCAGCATCTCTGCAGCTTGTCTACAGCGCGTCTACAGCGTGTCTACAGTGTGTCTACAGTGTGTCTACAGCGCGTCTGTAGCACCTCTACAGTGTGTCTACAGCGCGTCTACAGATTGTCTACAGCGCGTCTGCAGCGCCTCTACAGCGTGTCTACAGCGTGTCTACAGCGCGTCTGCAGCGCGTCTGCAGCGCCTCTACAGCGCGTCTGCAGCGCGTCTGCAGCGCGTCTGCAGCGCCTCTACAGCGCGTCTACAGCATCTCTGCAGCTTGTCTACAGCGCGTCTAAAGCGCGTCTACAGCGCGTCTACAGCGCGTCTACCGCGTGTCTACCGCGTGTCTACCGCGTGTCTACAGCTCGTCTGCAGCGCCTCTACAGCGCGTCTACAGCATCTCTGCAGCTTGTCTACAGCGCGTCTACAGCGCGTCTACAGCGCGTCTACAGCGTGTCTACAGCGTGTGGGGTTTTGCAGAATTTTGCACTAATTTACATCAACATACAGGAAACTGGTGAAGGATAATAGGATAATGTGGTTGGTTTCACATTAGTCATTAATGACACACAGTGTCTTTATCTTGTCGTGTGGTGTCGTGTTTGGCTCACAGTGTTGGTGCAGTCTAAAAAACATAATAATGATTCATTTTCTCCCGAGTAAATGTCACGTTTCCCCGCTAGCCCCTGTCTGTGATTATTACTTACTTGACTTTTCCTTGAAAGCCAATTACCACAGCTGATATTAATTCTGCTGTAATTACACATGAGGAGAAATGTAATGTAACTGACTTCCCACTGGAATTAAATCAATGTTAAATTTGGTAATTAGGTCATAGTTTTGACTAAAATGTCCTCACTGAATGAATATAGTGAGCATTATTAGCAGCAAGGAGATACCTGCATAATCACTATCTAACAACACAGCCAATTAACAAATATGTGTTTAAAGGTGGGAAACATCACCTGCAGCTGACATCACAACCTGTAAAAATACCACAGTTCTCTCCCACAGATGTCATTCTCATTGTCGAGTTTTCAGTGGAAGAAATGTTTCATGTGTCCCACTCTGAGCTGACAGCAAGTTTCCTTAAACAGCCTTATAAACACTCCTGCTGCATAAACAGTTTCACCATCATTCACATGCAAATGTTCACCATCATTAACTGGTAAGAGTTAGATTCACAGAGGAGATGGAAGATAGCCCCATCAAAGAGCTGGTGGGTACATGTGCCAGTATCGCCACATAAGCACTGATATAACAGGAGAAGAATGCAAAACCCAAACTTTCACAGTTTCAAACATCTCCATCTGTATCTGTGTGTCTCGGAGCTTCTGTGTGATTAAAACCCACACGACCTCCGACCCAGCTGTGGCCTCTGTGGTGCAGCCGAAGAGCCTCAAAGACTGCGTCACGTCACAAAGAAATGTCAGAATCACAGGTGAGCATAACAGGAGACACCTTCCACCATCTAACAGTGCTGTGCAGCTCAGGTAATAAAGAAACTGATGTCACTGCTAGTCAAAGCTTTGGTCATCATGTAACTGTCCTGTTACAATTTAGGGGAACCTTCAGTCAGCTGAGACTGACGACACTTCATCCACTGAAAATATTTTGAGTATTGATGAGCACGAATCAAGACACCACAGGTTTCTATTATCATTTACAAAACGTCCATATTGTGAACATGTATATTTAAAAGTAATATTTCCAAAGCACTTAGAGTTTCTCTAAAACCATCTGGAGCAGTACATTCATTCACCTCTGGACCAAAGTCCAACAATGTGAGTGAGTGTGAGTGTGTGTGTGTGTGTGTGTGTGTGTGTGTGAGTGTGTGTGTGCGAGTGTGTGTGTGTGTGTGTGTGTGTGTGTGTGTGTGTGTGTGTGTGTGAGTGTGTGTGTGCGAGTGTGTGAGTGTGTGAGTGTGAGTGTGTGTGTGAGTGTGTGAGTGTGAGTGTGTGTGTGAGTGTGTGTGTGAGTGTGTGAGTGTGTGAGTGTGAGTGTGTGTGTGTGTGTGTGTGTGTGTGTGTGAGTGTGTGAGTGTGTGTGTGTGTGAGTGTGTGTGAGTGTGTGTGTGTGTGTGTGTGTGTGAGTGTGTGTGTGCGAGTGTGTGACTGTGAGTGTGTGTGTGCGAGTGTGTGAGTGTGTGAGTGTGTGAGTGTGAGTGTGTGAGTGTGTGTGTGTGTGAGTGTGTGTGTGTGTGTGTGTGTGCATGTGTGTGTGTGCGTGTGAGTGTGTGTTAATAGATGACCACTATCAGGTTGTTTCTATATTTTCTGATTCTAAAATAAAAGATTTCATTAAAATGTGTTTGTTATGTGTCAGCTGTGTCTGACTGCTACATTATCTTAGTTCATGTCATTTGAAATATTCCAGCGTTTCCGTGTGTGAGAATCACGGTGTGATGAGCTCGATTAGGCTGAGAGTCCAAGAGAAACATGAACGAGAACAAACATCTGTTTTCCAAAGTGAAAAAACACAATCACACACAAAGGTTTCAGTGCGGCTGGTTTTGGTCCCGGGCTTCATCTCGGCTTGTCCACAGAGACACCAGCGATGCAGGATATCTAAATATAGTTTGTGAAACTGCTTCCAGCTTGCGGTTTATTGCAGCATGCTATGGTCTGAGTGACTAAGCTCAATTCACCTTGTTCTGTTCACTCACGCCCAGACACTGTGTGTCCACTGATCCTGCTCCTTTGCAGCCTCGCACATCTCAAGTCCAAATACAGGATGTGGACCCCACGGCCGACCTCGTGCTGGCTGCTGGAGAGGGAGAGACGGCTGGGGGTGGAGAGGTGGTGGCAGAGTATTGATCGATAGCTAACTTTATCGCCTTCAAGCTCCAAGCTCTCGTCTGCTACAACCTCTGTGCTTCTGCTGCTGCAAAGGAGGAAGAGATGTGTGCAATAGGAAAAAGAGAGACTATGTCAACGGTGAGTCCAGTCTCAGCTGACGAATGACACCTCGTGTCAAATCACAGATAAGACTCAAGCATCCCAGCACTGTGTGAAAAACATTCATGAGCTGGACCGTCGAGCTCTGAGGAGTCACACACACACGCACACACGCACACACACACACACACACACACACACACACACACACACACACACACACACACACACACTCACACACACACACACACACACACACACTCACACACACACACACACGCACACACACACTCACACACACACACACACACACACACACACACACACACACACACGCACACACACACATCCCATCAAAGAGGAGCTTATAAAGAAGGAAGAAGAATATTTAGTGTACAACAAGTCAAGTGGCTTTATTGTCGTTCCAACCCTGTGCAGGGGTTCAGTGACACGAGACAACCTTCCTCCCCACATGACTCCACCTCTGCTGTTTGTGCTGCACACGGTGTTGGACACGGTGTTGGACACGGCGTTGGACACGGCGTTGGACACGGTGTTGGACACGGCGTTGGACACGGTGTTGGACACGGTGTTGGACACGGTGCAGGACACGGTGTTGGACACGGTGTTGGACACGGTGCAGGACGTCTGAACACAGGTTCTGGATGCAGTCTAAGCTCAGTTTACTCAGATCAGGGGAGAGGGAAACGTTGCTGACACTTTCATGATAGCAAAGGGATACACTGACCTTTGCCCTGTGGCTGCGGTGGGAACACCTAACTCTCCTGCCTCCTTTGCTTCTGTAACACTGCGTTCTGTTAAACCAGGGCTAACATCACTGACATCCTCCTGTACTCAGAGAAACATCCTAGATTGTTCTGTTTAATCTCCTTATTCGTGAGGAGATCACTGTGAATACAAGAAGAAGCAACGAGCCAAGCACCTGGCTGTGCTGCTGTAGTGTGATATGGGGACTTCAGGAGGAAGATATGTACACCAGCTGCTGGAGAGCTGACCGATACTAAGAGATACTGTCAACTGGAACATATATAAATAAATGAATCACTTGCATGATTTCTTCATTCCTATCAGAAGAACGTTTGAACATTTATTCAAACTCTCTTCTGATAGGAACATTCATCTTCCTGCTTCAGCCTGTTTGAAGTTTTTCATTGTCAAACAGGAGAGAATAACATCATATTATTTGTGTATCACTGTTGTTGTGTATACTGTGCATCACTAACAGTGAGTAGTACTTCTAGTACAGTGGCTTTAACATGATTGTTTATTTTGTAGCTCCGTTTACACATCTTTGATGTTTCCTCATTTCCACACGAAGCTGAAGCTGTGATTGAAACGTTTCAGACAGACGCCATGTGTTAGCTTCCTGACAGGTAGCATGTTAGCTTCCTGACAGGTAGCATGTTAGCTTCCTGACAGGTAGCATGTTAGCTTCCTGACAGGTAGCATGTTAGCCCAACTGCTGAGGTTTTCCACGCTGGGCCAGGACGGTCTGGAAGCTTTTCTCCCTTTATAAATCACTTTATTGTTATCTAATGTTACCAATAGTTTGATGATCTGAAACATTTAAGAGACAAATATGCAGAAAAAACATCTCGGGGTCAAAAGCTTCTTCCTAACAGCAGAGCGCTCTGTGTGTCAGCAGTGAGCAGCAGATATTTGAAGATCAGACGTCTTGACAGAGAATAACGATGGATGAAGGTGATAGAGGCACACAGGTGATCAGAACTCTTCATGGGAATCATTGTTACGGCCCCTGGCCTCATGTGGGCCCGCCTTCCTGTATGGAAATTCAAGCATGCCAGGACTCACAGGTGAAGTGATTTGCAGCAAAAACAGAAAAAGATATTGAGACAAACAAAAAGTGATGACACGAAAGAAACGTGTTAGACTGAGTGTCACTGAACATCTGGAACAGCTGCTGTAGACAGCAGTGTTGCACCTTCCTCAGTCTGGCTGCAGCACAGCAGAGCTGCACAACAAACTTTTTTAATATTCTTTAGTGAAAATCAAAAACAAAGCAAAAGAAAACACACAAAGCTGAATCACTGACACCGTCTGTACTTCAGATGTGATGGCAGAGTTGGGTTTGTGTCCTCTGCTTCCTCGGACATATCAGGTCGGCTAAATGAGAAAATGTGTCCGTGGTGGCGAAAACAGCTTTACAGCGTTTTTGTATGTGACACCACAGAGCAGAAAACTTTAAGCAACAATGTTACTACAATGTTACTGCCTGTGCTTCTGTAATATTATTCATCCTTTTAACGAAATCTGGTAAAAAACGTGTTTGCCACACATGTGATGTACGAGTGAATAAATCTGTTTACATATTCATATTACAGCATCATCCACCTCTTTAGAAAGACACAACTGTGAAGAGCAGACACACTGTGAAGACACTACAGAGTGGACACGTGTGGTTATTACACAGATGATGGTCAGTGCCTTGTGGCCACAGAGACTTTCAAACAGAGACACACACACACACACACAGACACACAGACACACACACAGACACATACACACACTTCAGCCCTTCTAACAATCCAGGACAACTGCACTATGTCCATGTACTCATGGCTGTGAACAGTGGAGCCCACTGCGGTGTAATGTTAGTTGTGGAGATGACGCTTATGAAGCATGTTTGTAAAGGATTAGAGGAGGGAGCACACGGGAGAAGATGCTCACCAAATGGTATTATAATAAAGTATTGTGTGTGTGTGTGTGTGTGTGTGTGTGTGTGTGTGTGTGTGTGTGTGTGTGTGTGTGTGTGTGTGTGTGTGTGTGTGTGTGTGTGTTCATCTTGCTAATACTGCCTGCACTCCTTTGTGTCACCCCAGAAAAGCTGGAAGAAGTGATGGTGAGAGGAGGCCTGTGCTGCCCATATGGAGAAGATATTTATATCTTATAAAGTTTGTATCTGTCTGTGTGAAACTTGTATGAAAAACTTACAAGAGTGAAAACAGATATAAGATCCCTTGAAAATTATAAATGAAACTTGTATGTTTTGGATACTTCCTAAAACAGTATATGACAGTAATGAGAAAGTGGCCACTTTCATGAGTGAATCATATCAGCCTGATATATGATTCACTATATGAAGTAGGCCACATCTGCTGCAAGTCTTTTATAAGTTTTTACTATTTCTTTTCCATATGGAATTACATAACTGTACATTACTTTCAGGCCTCTGTCACACAGGTCTACAGACCAGCTGGTGACCTCTTGGTGACCTCCTGCTGTAACCAGGAAGCACTAAAGACTATAACTGAAACCTGCATGGTCACTGCCTCTGCATAAAGGACTCACTAAAGACACTTCACCATCTCACAAAACCAGTTTGTTTATTAATAATAAACACAGTATTCCTCAATCTTACTCAGTCCATGTTTTCCAATCACTGAATGTTAGCATCAATCACACCTCAGTGCAGCCGGTCACTTTTGTACACCACCACATGTATTTGCACACATACAACACTGGGCTGCCATCACTGAGTGTCCCCCTCTGTGGAGTCCCCCAGGGCTCCGTCCTTGCACACCTTTTATTGTCTTTATATATGTGACCTGTTTTCAGTGACTCTTCGAACTATGCAAACGATGCACAGCTGTAGTTTTCTGTTCAAGGAAAACAACCTGAACAGCCATTACGAACTGGATGTATTCAGATTTTACAGCACAACCTTACACCCTAAAGCCATCGTGCTGATGAGGTTATAGCAACTACATTTGTAACAGCCTAACAGGTCAGCTGTGGTTTGTTTTAAGCTCATTTCTATAGGTTCTTTTCCCCTTTGTCTCTCATTGATTTGGACCACAGTTGATCTCTATTTGTGCAAAATGAAAGTGACCGTGTGGATGATTATGTATGTTGGAACATGTACACTTATCTTTAATGTGCAGCTTTTATTTAAACTATGTGGCACTTTGTAAAAAGTCTATTCATGATCATGGTGTTAACAACAATCAGCAATTAGCTGGTTAAGGTTAAGGTTTCAGGGCTGTATCTTAAACACGAGCCAGCAGAACAACGAGAGGTTTTCACAAATGCTGCTGAAAGCAAAAAGAAGTGAAAGAAGGAGGAATTTATTTAATCGATGCTTCTTAGGAGAAAAAAGGAAACTTTTTAAAAACTATCCATTTTGTGCTGCTGTCTGTGATTTATAGTAACTTTGACTGAGTGAAAATCAGAAATAATAGCTTTAAGGAAGGTTACAGGTCATTTTTGTGGCTCCTTAAACACAACCTGTTCTAAAGCCTCTCTAAAGTATAACAGTGGTCAGCCTGACACACAGTCTTATATAAAACACTGATGTAAAGTGGACTACACTTTCATCAGTGTTTCTCAAAGTCAGTGTGAAGCATTTCAAAAACACTCTGCGGGAGGCCCTCTGTCACACGTCTTTAATACATAAACCGCAGTCAAAATGAATGGAAACATTGGAAAGCTGCTGAAGAACAAAATAATAATCATATAGAAATTACAATATTTAAAGTTCAGTATAAAATTACTATATGTGGTACATAATGGGATATTATGCAAACCCACATATAATATTACTTATAAATGGTCATAGACAGTGCATGCAGGTTCAGTCGTTTACTGCCAGCTGTGCACATGTCACCGCTGCTCTCACATTGAGCTGCTCTCAGAAAACGCCCATCAGCGTGTTTCTGTGCTGTAGCTCGCTCTTTACTCTTCGCCTCATAAACAAAGTGAAGGTGCAGAACAGAGTAGACTCCTGCTCTCTCTCAAATAAAGCATGAATTAACCCTGCAGAGTAGAAGTGGATCTAAGCCCGGCTCAAAGGAAATGTACAGCGCAGGATTGGACCGCGCTTTGTCCCAAACGCCTTCGACCCACAGCTAAAGAGAAAGGGATCAAAGTGGGGACGAGCAGCAGAAGACGAGTTTAAAGATCTCAGGTCCTCATTTCACTGTGTAGCACTCCAGCAGGCTTCCCATGCAGCGCGCTGCTCGGCACACTCAATTATTTATTAGCTTACAGACGCACTGAGAGCAGTGAAGGGAGGAGGCAGCTGCACATCTCCCCTCTGCTTTAGACTGTTGCTCTCATCTTTCCATCCTCTGCTCTTCAAAAGTCACTATCCCTCCATCTGCATCGTTCTATGTAAAACATGAATAATTAACACTAATGAACCAGTGGTGCAAGCAAGAAGCCGAAGCAGTCTGGTCATTACCTTCGTCTTTCTTTCCCTTCTAGGTCTCTAATAAGCACCTGGCTGCTGACTGACCCTCCAGCTGCTCCGTTTCTCTTTTCCATGAACCTTTTCATCAGTTCTGGATACTTGCTTTGTTTCCACTCTTCCAGCCTCTGATCGTTTCTCACATCCCTCACACCGGAGGTCTTTGTTCCCGCCTATACTCTCTGGAGGGACAGATGGAGGAACTCTGTTGCTGTTGTCATACTGGCATCAAGAAGATCAGTGCAACCTCAGCACTGCGAGTGTGTGTGTGTGTGAAACTACTGCAGTGTAGCTGGTTTAGAATATATTGTATTCAAAGTTGTTTAATGACACACTCGCAGCCATCGTTTGGTAAGCAGGTGTGCAGACAGCCTGCAGATCTGTGCACCACACATCATCAGTGATGACACTTTTGTGCATGTATGTGTCCACATGTGTAGCATGTTTGTGTCTGAGAGCAACAGGAGGAGAGTTGGTAGGCAGAGAGGATAAAGAGGAATAGCTGACGTCGACTGGACTGGTTGCTACACAGGCCCCACCCACAACGCCTTTGCTTCATGTGTTCACACAGTCTCCACTTTTCTGTGGCTCAGCAGAGAGAGGACAGACGGAGACAAAGACCAACAATAAAGACAGCATCACATCAGCACACCTCTGTCATGCGGCTCTCTCACTTTATATCTTGTTAGATGGAAACAGTTTGCAGCTGATCGCAGCTTGTTTCAAATCACAACTCTTAAAATAATGACTTTGTAACAAACCCAGTAGTTTCACACTAAACTGAGCCTGAGGGGGAGGGACGTCTAATGTTGAGTTTAAAGTTAAACCTCAAAAAATGCTTTAGAGGAACTCGTGTACATGTATTGGATCAATACGAGGCTCGTTTTTAAAATATACACGCCAACCATCAAACCAATCAGATGATCGAGCCGCTGGTTCTCCCAGAGCCTCCTGTAGGTCTGCAGTGCAACGAGCTTCTTCAGGCGAAGGGTAGTACCCGCTGCACTGCTGTGCTTCCAGCTCCGTCTGTCAATAAAAAGTCGGCTTTACACACTTTCAGCCAAAACTCCTCGACCTCCTGTATGGGCCCAGCTCCCATGACAGGCACTGCGCAAACACAGACTCACACTCATACAGTGTGATGGAGCAGCTTATCCACATAATGTTTAACCCAGATAATGGCACATAGCTGAAGCATGCCTCCAGATGAATAACACAGGTGCACTTTGAAATATTCTCAGTATGGCTTTCTGCGCACATTTTTTATGAAATAACAGAAAAGGGTAAACAGACTGCAAAGTCAAGCAGGTGATCATTAGCCTGGGAGGAACATTCTTGTACCTGCCTACATTAATTGCTTTCCAACTCACTGGTGACTCTGCAGTGTTTGGTTGGCTTTCATCACGCAGCATGAAGGTTGTAGGTTTGAACCTCTGTGTGGGATTCATACAGTGTTAGTGTTACAGTGTTACAGTGCTACAGTGTTACAGAGTTACAGTGCTACAGTGTTACAGAGTTACAGTGCTACAGTGTTACAGTGCTACAGTGCTACAGTGTTACAGAGTTACAGTGCTACAGTGTTACAGAGTTACAGTGCTACAGTGTTACAGTGCTACAGTGTTACAGTGTTACAGTGTTACAGTGCTACAGTGTTACAGTGCTACAGTGCTACAGTGTTACAGTGTTACAGTGCTACAGTGTTACAGTGCTACAGTGTTACAGTGCTACAGTGCTACAGTGTTACAGTGCTACAGTGCTACAGTGTTACAGTGTTACAGTGCTACAGTGTTACAGTGCTACAGTGTTACAGTGTTACAGTGCTACAGTGCTACAGTGTTACAGTGCTACAGTGCTACAGTGTTACAGTGCTACAGTGTTACAGTGCTACAGTGTTACAGTGCTACAGTGCTACAGTGTTACAGTGCTACAGTGCTACAGTGTTACAGTGTTACAGTGCTACAGTGTTACAGTGCTACAGTGTTACAGTGCTACAGTGCTACAGTGTTACAGTGCTACAGTGCTACAGTGTTACAGTGTTACAGTGCTACAGTGAACTAAAGGAAATAAGGAAAGCTGAGATGAGAGGCACAGTCTGTAAACTGTAACCAATGAAAGAAGAATGCAGTTTTTTTGCACTCATGTCATGTAATGTTGTCATTGTTTATTTTTAATTTGCTTGTTGATTTTGTCCTGAAGTTACAAACTAACAGCAACAAATCAAAGTAAACCCTCACAGTTTGGGGACAAGTCTCCTCTGACAGACTCAAACTGTGAATCCAGCCTGGCAGCAGTAATAACAATAGTTGTGATTGGTCCTGCTCATCATATCAGTGATGCAGTAATCCACTACTGTGTACTCACAGAGTAGACCTACTAATTCACCTCAAAGCAGATGTATACATGAAGAGCAACACTGTAACCTCACTGCTAGTAACTGCAAAGCTTCATATTGTCTCTGACGGCCAAAAACACATCAGCTCTCACACACACCCAGAAACTCAACGCCACACGTTTTATGTCAGCACGAAAATGATTCTTTGTGTGTGTGGTGTGTGTGTGGGGTCCCTCAGTAATGCTCAGGAGCCCTCACAGGGCCTCAGTACTCACCCAGAAATACATCATCATCTTCGCTGAGAGGGGATGAGAGAGGTTAGAAGATGAAGATGCAAGGAAACCAGAGAGACCCGCGCTCTTCCTCTTTTTCTCTCTGTGTCCTGTGTGTTCGAGTGTTTTCAGTGTCTGCGCTGCTCTTCTTCGTCACTCAGTTTGTTTTTGCTGTTTGCTAAGTGTTCGCTGACGGCCTCTGTGTTTGCAGCAGTTATAAAATCCTTTTCATGTGTTCCTCTGGCCCTGAACACAGTGGGTCTTCCTCTCTCTTGCTGCCTCTTTTTGCTTCTTAAAATTGCTGCAGAGCTTCTCAGTCTGCTTCTCCTCCCCCTGAACCTTTCCAAAAGTCCCCCTTTGCTTCTTTGCCGTAGGGAGAAGGAAAGAGAGAAATAGTGCTGAGAAGGAGAGAGTACTGTGAGACGCCGTTACTCTACACTCTGTTATTTATTCTTCCTTTCACTTCTTTTCCGCCTGCCTCTTCTTCCTCTCCTTGTCCAACTTGAGCTTTCACTCAGTGCTCAGCTCTTCCTGCCTCCATCTTTCCCTGCGTTTCGCCGATGTTAACTATCCTCGTGTTCCTCTTACACACAGTCAAACCTGCCTCCTCTCAGTCTGAGCGCACGCTCGCCTCTTTTCTTCAAATGTCATTCCCAGTAGTTCCAGCTCAGCAGCTCTGCTCTAAGGGAACACCAGTCTGAGAGCCACTTTCTTTAACAGCGCTGGCGGGTGAAAAGCACTGGAACGAGTCGGGCTGGGAAAACCTGGAAGTCACCACGCTGTACAGCAGCGCAGAAGCTTTCAAGCTGGGAGGAAAAAAGGAAGAGAGAAAGAAGGAGAGCGGCTAAGAGGAGGGAGAAAGAGATGAACTGTGAAGGGACGCTGCTGTGGCAGATACACGCTGGGAGGTGGTGGATGGCGAGAGGCTGCGTGGAAGTTGTGGGATAGCCGACGGACGTGGCGGAGCACAAATGACAAGGAAAGATGAGATTAGAAAGAGAGAAAAGGCAAAGATGCAAAGAGCTGTGAGGGAGGAAGACGGAGCAGCTTGGCAGCTTTTCCCTTTACGCGAAAGAGCCAAAGATAGCAGCTGGTTTTATTAAGGAGCACCGGGGAGGAAGAGGACGGGAGGTTCATCCATGATGTGTGTGGGGGGTCAGAGGCAAGACAGCCGCCACACAAGCTTAGAAGAACCAGCATGAAGTGGAGCTGCTTCCTCTGCTTGTTGTTCTGTTGTTGCTTCTGTTTTTAGCGCTAACACGCTAACATGCATCTGTGAATAGATGTGTGTGTGTGTGCGTGTGTGTGTGTGTGTGTGTGTGTGTGTGTGTGTGTGTGTGCACTTGCTGGCTTGGCTGAGCTGGGATTACTGCAGGCTGCATGCTGAAGCCGGGTGTTGCTGGATGTTTGCACCTTTGTAAAATCAGCTCATGTCACACACACCTGTGTCAGAATAATGCTGACTTTGCATCTGTATCATTCTGATATGTATGTGTGTGTGTGTGTGTGTGTGTGTGTGTGTGTGTGTTAGACTGGGAAAGACAGGCAGAGCAGCAGAGAGTGTGTGAGGGTGGGCGGGGCTAGATGTTGTAGCCTGCCTCAGCACATTTCCCCCACCAACTTTCCCCAGCCTCCCCCCTCCTCCCCCCACCACCACCAGTAAAGTCAATACACTTCTGAGGAAAGCACCATTTTAACCAGCTACTGCCTGCAATGCTGCACTGCACACACGGCGAGCACCGGAAAGCTTTCCTCCAGGCACACTGAGCGGGCTTCAGCCCGACGTCCCCTCAGCACAAAGTGTGTGTGATGTGTGACTGCGTCACTGTGCTAACAGCACAGGTAATATTCACAGCGCCCTGCCTCCTGCACCTCTCTGCACTGTGACTGAACTCAAACTGCACCTCACACTTCCAGACTGAGAAACAGGAAAAAGGCTGCTTACGAATGATCCTCCTGTTATTCCGACATTCACTAAGATAGACGTTACTGCAGCTTTGCAACAATATGTTATATGGATGTTTGAAAATGAACAAAGACGAGTTTTGTATCAGAAAATGAAACATTTCAATAATTTAAATCACAAATTCAGAAGTAAATGCAGGTGTGTGGGTTCAGCGCCCCGTACAGTTATTAGCAATCACACAAAGCGATGATGTCTGAATGCTGGTCTGTACAGAGCAGGGGTCTCAAACTGACATGAGGGACACTTTAGTGTTCAAGTAGTACAAAACAGACAAGAAAACTCCCACAAATATTTCTGAAAACGTTGTGTTTGTTTTCTAAAATTTCAAATACTTTATAACAAGACAAAACGACAAACATGAACGCAGATTTGATCTGGATCTCCTCTCTGTCTGTCACACACGTGGCAGCACTGCTGCTGTCATTGTGTTTGTATTTAACAACATACAAATGCACACGTTCGCACAAATGCACACACACGTTCGGTCCATATTCTTTATGAAGGACTTTCAGCGTCGCTTTGCTTCCCATGTTTTTTTTACCCAGCCAAATTGTCCAAATCCTTTAATTATCAATCAAACGTTCCCACATTTAAAAATAAGACATTTCTATATTTACAGTAAATAAACGAGTGCTTCACCTCAACCGTCCATGAAGTCTTTATGATGAAAGTGCTGAGATGTATCATATGAGTGTACTTATACTCACACATAAAAAGCTATTTGTCCTAATACTTTGCTTTAAATGAGGCTGTTTGCACATCTGTACACGCGACAGCTGTGTCAGTGCAAACTGACTGACAGCCACGACGCCGGCGGCCTTCTTTTGTTTTTCGCCAGTAATACCATTCAAAAAACATCTTCCATTAACATTCTTCCTACTTGCCATACTTGAGATGCTGGATTTTAGAAAGTCTATTTCCTGCTGGGACAGTGTGCAGGAACATCTCTGCTGCATATGGATTAGACGTCCCCCATTCCTGCTGGGAGACACTGCTGACAGTGTTCGAGAACAGCAGGGATGAGGTCCTGTGGGATTCTGAGCTCCAGACAGACGAGCACCTGCTGGCCAACCAAGCAGATACAGAGGTGTTTGACAAGAAAGTCTGCAGAGTACCAGAGAAGCACAACTCAGAGTAGAGCTGGTTAAGGTGGTTGTGTTAATATCAAAGTTTGTATTTAGGAAGTCCGTGAAATGTTCGACGGATATGAAAGCAGTTTGACTCAACACAGAGGTCATCCAGGCGACTCTGGACGATGGGGTGAGTAACCACGACCACCTCTGCACCACATCAGTCTAACATCTGTTTCAGCTCAGCTCAACATGCTTTTCATGTGTTGGTTAACGTCTCAACTCTGGGGATGAATTTCTTGTCTTAATCTGTATTTGTGACTGATTTCAAAAACGGGAGATTTCAAATATAATCATATGAAACAGATGTTTTTGCTCACAGTCAATAACATGATGTTATTATAAAATGTATAATAGAATTTGTTTTTATTGAAACAGTAAGACATTTGAAGTCAAACGAGTGTGTGAGACTGTAATCCAGGAGCCTCCTCGTCCTGCTCGGAGTTCCAGTTTCAGGCTGCCTGCAGGCGTCTGTCTAACCCTCAGACTGACGTGTTGCCAGCTGCACACACACAGGTATCTTTTACCTGGAAGAACTCAGCAGGTGACTTTGGCTCCACTACTGTTTGCTCTTTTTTCTGACTCTGACTGTGAATGCTGTCACAGCATTACATTAGTAAGAACGCTGTAGATTCTGTTTCTTTGAGGTTATTTAATAGGTGAAAAATAATGTTGTACTAATAAATATACACTGGTTACTGTGTAACCACATTTTCCAACAAACTGATGTGTTCTCAAAAACTTCCATCAAAAACACAGAGGAGCTGGCCGAGGTCTGTGGAAGCTACCATGCTGCATCACCATCCTGAATATAGTGGCCAGTCTTCTTCACCAAAGAAGGGAAACTGCAGTGGTCACAACATGACCAGCGTGTGGGTAAAGTGACGTCCTCTTCCTTCTCATCTCTGACTCAGGTCTCTGACACACAAAAACCTGCATAAACATGATCGCGGTTACTTCTCGTCAGCAGATTAGACGTGGGAAGCTTGGCCTCCTGACTCAAGGAGCTGTCAGGAGCTAAACATTATTTAAGCTAACGTTAGGCTTAAGTGGCCTGTGTTGTATTTGCACATCACATGAGAGTTTCTTAGCTAAGACTACAACATTTATTTGAATTCAAATTTTAGGATCAGACATTCCTGAATAATCAGTGGAATGATGCTAAATTCCACAGATTATTCAGGAACTTAACTTCAGATTGGAGTTCTTATGTTGTCATCTTTTGCAGTAGTGATGGGATTTTCGGCTCCCAAACGGCTCTTCAGGTTGTTTTGTTGCTTTAATTCATTTATTATTAACAACAATATAAAATTATGAACAAAAGGAATTACTAATGTAAAAGAAAGTGGTTTTATTTATATATGTTTACATATAAATATATACGGTGGCCCGTAGAGACAAAACACGTACAAACTCCAAAACACATTTCTAGCGTTAACTGAACTTCCAAAACAGCTTCCTAGATCACTGAAATTACACAGTTGAAAGCATGTGTGTATGGTTTGTGTATTTATACACAAGCACTCATATATATTCAAATAATTTCAAAGAAATGTTCATTTACCTGTTACTACCACACACCAAATCCGGTCGTTGGTACTTGCTGGCCTGTTTAGCCACGAGGTAACAAAAGCTCAACACTGCCCCCTAGCATCCTGGAGCACTTCTGTTGTGTTTTTACATGTTTTGGAGTTTTTACATGTTTTGAAGTTTGTACGTGTTTTGTCTGTAGGGGCCACTGTAAATATACTTTTATTTATTCACTCCACATAAAATGTAATAAATAAATCACATGATACAAAAACCAACTATTCACATTTCAACTTTTAACTATTTAAATTTTCAGCTTTTTCCTTTTAAACAAATTTAAAGTGAAACAACACAAAACACTGCAAACCACAACACAATTAAATATAAATTAAAATATGAAAACAAGAAGAAGATGCATATTCTCTGTCATATGGACCTGCATGAATAAACTTTCTGAATCCTTTATCATCTGCAACTGAAAATAGTTGTGGATGATTACTATACCTTTCTAATGTGACGTTGTTGTCCCTGGCTCTCTCTCTCTCCCTCCCGCTCTGTTCCTGTGCTACTGAGTGTAACTACCGCCCCCCCCCCCCCCCTCCTCCCAGCGCAAAGCACAAGGCTCGCGTGCTGAGTGAAGCGGAAAAAAGTGCGAGAGAGAGAGTGAGAGGGTGAGAGAAAGAAAAAAAACACGGCGGCTCGCGTCATTCACGTCAAAGAGTCGGCTCTAAGAGCCGTTTCGTTCGCGACCGACACATCACTAGTTTGCAGGAACTCTTGTAGAATGAGAATGCTATGTGACAGAACTATTGAGACAATGTGGGCCAGGATTATGTGGCATTATTGGTGTTACACCTGTTGGATTTAGTTACAAAAACAATCATGTGGTACCTGTGCTCAGTGTGAGCACGTTCATCGACAAGGTAAAGTTGTTTATCTAAAATGCTAATGCCGCTCAGCTAACACTTATTTTTACTGATTTTCTTATAAATAAAACCATGTTACAAGTTTTCTAGTTTTCAGCTTTTAAACAGCAACATTTGGAACGTGTTCAATAAACCGTAAATTATCCAGCTACAAATTTCTACTCGTGTACTATTAGATGAGATGAGCAGCATCTCCACAGGGTTTCCCATACAGGTCTCAGCAACACTGTTAAACCTTTACCACTATATGCTCATTATGGAGCAACAGAGATAACAGAAAGACTAGCAACAACACACAGGTATGTATGATAACTAAAGCTTTCAATAAGGACTTGAAAGAGAAAGCTTACAAAGATTCTCTTCTGTTATTGATAATACAGCATATTACTGTTATGTTCCCTTAAAAGGTCCACAGGATGAGGGAAAGTAATGTGAGGTGTCTGGGTTGAACAAAGGAGATGGGGGCAAAATGGTGAAATTCAAAAAGGGTGGTATGAATAAAACTATAGATTAAAAACAGTTTAAAATAAAATTATTTTTCTTTAACAAAATGCACAAACATGCAAGGTTAAGGTCAACGATTTCACTCTGCTGTTATCAGAACAAGCTAACAGACATGCTAAAGAGCATGGCTGCGGCACTTCTTTGGACTGGTTGGCTGTCAAACTTTGCCGTGCTGATAAGACCTTAACTGACCTCACCCAACAGGGTGTCCCAAAGCTGACCAGTGGATGGGAGAGTGCCAGGCAGCATTTGTCCAAGTTAAGAGATCTCTGTGGGGAACCCCTGCTCCACACTCCTGACTTTCCCTCCCTTTCTTCCTGCAGAGACCTGGGGGCCGTTTTGTCCAAGCCTGTAAGAGGGGGTCAACTGCCCCATTGTGTACTTCAGCCGGAAGATGTCAGACCAGGAGACACGATATAGCACAGTGGAAAAACTGTGTTTGGCAATCCGATGGGCGTTCGACTCCCTTTGTTCTTACTTCCTGGGATGCCCATTCACCCTCTGTTAGGATCATGCAGTGGCTCCAATGCACAAAAAATACAATTCAACTCAGTTCAGTTTAAGGTAACACTAACCCATGAATACATTTACTTACATGCATTTAGCAGGCAACAAGTCAGGTTTTTGCAGGAAACAATGAAACAAGTACACTGTTAGTAACATGTACTTTCTGGAATGCGACCATAATATGGAGACCGCTGCAAGTCCCGCAAAACTATGAAACAATTACATTGTAGCACCGTGAGGCACAAGCAGCCTGTAATTTTGTGCACCAAGTGAGGTTTTTGCACGAAACAATAATTGCGCTGTTAGACCACAATTCAATTCAATTTTATTTATACAGCGCCAAATCTCAACAACAGTCACCTCAAGGCGCTTTATATTGTAAGGTAGACCCTACAATCATATGACCCCCTATGAGCAGCACTTTGGTGACAGTGGGAAGGAAAAACTCCCTTAAAACATCTGCACAAAGAGCAGGAAAGTGCAGGAGGGACAGGTGAAGAGGCCATGCTGCTAGCGAATCTATCTGTCTATGAAGCCAGATAACACACACCAATGAGTTAAACTGCAGGAATGTCTTAAAGACATAAAGACTTGGATGGCCACTAACTTTCTGCTTCTTAACTCAGATAAAACTGAGGTCATTGTACTCGGCGCTGAAAAGCTTAGAAATATGGTATCTAACCAGATTCTTACTCTGGATGGCATTACCTTGGCCTCCAGTAACACTGTGAGGAACCTTGGAGTCATTTTTGACCAGGACATGTCCTTCAACGCACATATTAAACAAATATGTAAGACTGCTGTTTCAGAGCAGATTTCTCCTGTTTTGGCTTCCTGTTAAATCCAGAATTCAAAATCCTGCTCCTCACATACAAGGTCTTAAATCAGGCTTTGCCAACTCCAGGGCTCGAGGGCTGGTGTCCTGCAGGTTTTAGATCTCACCCTGGGAGAACACACCTGAATCAAAGGATTAGTTCATTACCAGGCCTCTGGAGAACTTCAAGACATGTTGAGGAGGTGATTTAGCCGTTTAAATCATCTGTGTTGGATCAAGGACACATCTAAAATCTGCAGGACACCGGCCCTCGAGGCCTGGAGTTTGATGCCTGTGTCTTAAATAATCAGGCCCCATCTTATCTTAATGACCTTGTAGTACCATATCACCCTATTAGAGCACTTGGCTCTCGCTCTGCAGGCCTACTTGTTGTTCCTAGAGTATTTAAAAGTAGAATGGGAGGCAGAGCCTTCAGTTTTCAGGCCCCTCTTCTGTGGAACCAGCTTCCAGTTTGGATTCAGGAGACAGACACTATCTCTACTTTCAAGATTAGGCTTCAAACTTTCCTTTTTGCTAAAGCATATAGTTAGGGCTGGACCAGGTGACCCTGAATCCTCCCTTAGTTATGCTGCAATAGATGTAGGCTGCCGGGGATTCCCATGATGCATTGAGTTTTTCCTTTCCAGTCACCTTTCTCACTCACTATGTATTAACAGACCTCTCTGTATTGAATCATATCTGTTATTAACCTCTGTCTCTCTTCCACAGCATGTCTTTATCCTGTCTTCCTTCTCTCACCCCAACCAATCACAGCAGATGGCCCCGCCCCTCCCTGAGCCTGGTTCTGCTGGAGGTTTCTTCCTGTTAAAAGGGAGTTTTTCCTTCCCACTGTCGCCAAAGTGCTGCTCATAGGGGGTCATATGATTGTTGGGTTTTTCTCTGTAGCTATTATTGTAGGATCTACTGTACAACATAAAGCGCCTTGAGGCGACTGCTGTTGTGATTTGGCGCTATATAAATAAAACTGAACTGAGTCGGCTACAAGCTAAGGTAAGCTAGTGAATCCATAAGAACACAGTAAATGAAATGAAACGTGTGACATGCTGGCAACAAACAACAACAAATAACTCTCAATCATGTTCTAACTATATCATGTACAGATGGTTACTATGTACAAAAAAATACACCAAGATATATTTATTTTTTATATGTACATAAAGAGCAGCAGGAGTGATAATAATGCACATGTGGGTGTTATAAGGTTTGACTGCTGTCAGGATGAAGGGCCTACGATAGTCCTGCACTGTGGCTTTAGCAGTCGACGGCTGAAGGAGCTGCTCAGGGCCTCCACACACTCATGCAGGGGGTGAGGGTGGTGCCTATAATGGACATTAGCTTGGCTAACATCCTCCTCTCACCCACCTTCTCTTTAGCATCTAGGGGACGGGCCAGGACAGAGCTGGCCCTCTTTACCCGTCTGTTAAGTCATTTCCTGCCCTTGTGCTGCCACCTCCCCAGCACACAAGTGCAAAAGCCGTCTCTACGACATAAAAGGTCCTCAGTAATTTCCCACACACCTCCAAAAGACCGTGAGCTGTGTAGCAGGTGGAGCTGACTTCAGACAACAAATTAATAAACAAGCTCAATCCAAAGAAAAGCTCCCAAAGGCCATGGAGCGCCACACAGGCTCATCAAATGTCAACAACAACGGATTGTGTGTGTGTGTGTGTGTGTGTGTGTGTGTATATGTGTGTGTGTGTGTGTGTGTGTGTGTGTGTGTGTGTGTGTGCGTGTGTGTGTGTGTGTATGTGTGTGTGTGTGTGTGTGTGTGTGTGTGTAATTATGTTAGAGGTTTTACAGCTGCTATGTGGTGAGTACATTTCGACACCTGGACTTCAAGCACAGATTCAAATAAGCAGGAACAGCTCACAGTAAACAGGAAGAAGAAAAAGATTAAACAGGAAGTGAAAAAAACTGACCAGTCTGGTGATGACGGGAAGCCCAAAGTGCCACAAGTGCTCGTTGAGTAGATCGCTGTACACCACGTTACCAAACAAAGCAATGGTTCCTGGTTTGCACAGACCACTTCCTGGCTTGGTTTCTGCAAAAGTGAAAGTCATTTCTTCTTATTCACGACATAAAGTCACTGATAACAATAATACTTCATGTGTTTCAAACAGTAAGATGCTCGTAATAAAACAATCCCCTCTACTCCTCCTTTACATCAGTCAGATCCAGCTCCTCCCCTCTTGGACAACATGTGCCCATGCCATGTAACATGTGACATACTGTTATTTTAAAGCATTTACAAACAAACTGTGTAAACAAACAAACAAACAGAGCCAGAACAATAGTGTCTGCTAAACGCCAGGTTAGTCACAAACAGTACTTTTGTTCTTCACGTCCCTTGGACTGGATTTACTTTGCGTCACTGACACCTGGATGTCTCCTGGTGAGTCCAGCCTTAGTCCGCGGGTCGTGGTGGAGGTCAAGCCTCTGAACTCTGCCCGTAAACAATCGTCGCCTCCCGTCTCTTTCTGCTGCTTTGAATGAAACCTTTTCAAGTCACTCTCCTGCGCTGCTTTGTGTGATAGTTCACCAACATTTAATAGGGACTTTTTAACTGACTTCTGTCTCTCGGGTGAAATTATGGTTAAATTGTTGGGACTTTAATATCCATGTTAGTTTGAAGCCACTGGTGAAGGAGATATAGTGGACTCTTAATCTATTTCAATCTGTAAGTGGTCCCACTCAGGAACGTGGGCCCACTCTGGATCCTGTTTCAGCTTCTGGTTTATCTGATGTCAGTGTGAAAATTGGTGATGCAGAGTTTTCAGATCTGTCGCCTTTGAACTGGGAGCGTGGAACTAATAAAAGCACCTGACTGGAGGAGAGTTCGAGTGGGAGGTGCAGGCTAAGCAGTAACCTGAAGCCAAACCATGGAGAGCTTTAAGAGCAAATAATAAAACCTTTGAAAAGAGTACGAAGAATCACCACATGAGCTACAGCTTGGGCATAAGTGGCACTATTTTTCTGAGACACAATGTTTCCTTTCATTGTTATGCAAACAACTTTCAAGTGTGTTTTCCACTGAAGCACTGGTGCATCCTCTGTCCAGCCTGTCCTTGACTGCATCATTGACGTCAGCAGATTGCACTAAATCGGTTGAAGTTTAATGAGAATAAGGCAGAAGTCATGTTGTTTATACCCAGTTGCACTAGCAGCCCCCCCTGCATCGAGCGTCCCTTTCTGGCTCCATATGAGAAATCCATTAACTTAGCTGTGAAACTGGATCCTTCTCTACAGTTTCATCCTCATGTGAGTCCTGTGGGAAAATCCTGCTTTTTCCAGTTGAAGCGTCAAAGTTCAAGCCTCCTCTGTCCCAACACAACATTGAAACATCACTTAGTGCTTCTTTTACCTTCTGCTCTGTGTTTGTCTTTTATATTTGCTATTGTTGTTTTTAAAGTGCTTTAGAAATAAAGTGGTAAATATGGTAAAAACATTCCTCTTTCATCGTTTTACACTCCAACTCCTTTACATCATAAATGTTGATCAAACTGTTTATCAGTGTTGGGTAAGTTACTTTAAATGAGTAACTTAGTTACATTACTAGTTACTTCTATCAAAAGTAACTCAGTTGCTTCAAGTTACTCGTTACTTTCAAAGTAACTAGTAACTAGGGAGAGTAACTTTGGTTTTACTCAGACTTCTCTTGTTAATGTGTTGCTTCCATAACTGGATACCCAGCACTGCCAGTCTTCTAGCTTGCTTACTTGCCACAGTGCTCTGTGCCACCTACCAATAGTAAGGAAAAGATAATGTGCATATTTCCACGAGAGAAATCCCACGCCTGGACCGTCGTTGACCGCTGCCATGATTCTAGCCTACATCACAGCGTCATGTGCGCTTTTTACATCCAACACAAAAACTGCAGTTGTGGTGCTTCGATTGTACTCAGAACTCGGAAATTCTGCCTTCTGAATAGGAAGATGTAGGTAACACCAGACTGCAGATGAGCTGCATGCAGGGCTGGACTGGAAAGAAACAGTTCATAAATTCAACTCATCCATGTCACCTAAAAGGTAAACCTGTTTCTCCATCACCTGTTCAGCTCTGATGATTCAGTAAGGACATCTCCTGGTTTCATCTTCATGTTTCCCTCTCACCACATGTCCAAACCATCATGACCAGCAGCTTTTTTGCAGCTGTGGCTCCAGCAAACATCAGCTGATACTAGAAACTAATATTAAATAAATTCTAACAACAGCTGATCAAGCTTAAACGTGCTGCTGTTGTTTAGCGTGACATCCGCTGGTTTCCTCTTTCTGGCGCAAAGTGATAAACAAACAAGAGAGCCGATCAGCTGATTATTGATCAGTTTTATGACTGAAGTAGAAACAGGAGAGAGAGAGGAGAGAATGAGAGAAGAAGAGGCAGCTGTGCAGCAAAGACACAGAATAAATCCAGCTTTGTGTCTTTTTCATTGTAGCTGAAGTTCGGGACAAACTGTTCCTTTTCACCTCAATACGAAACTCGTAATATTGTCTCTGAATACGAGACGATTCCATTTTTTAGGGGACGGTTGGCAACTCTACTAAATAACCTTATGAATAAAACAAAGTTCACTATCAGTAACTTCATAGCACCACCCAGCTGTACAGAAACTCCATCATGCTAGCTAGTACGCAGTACGAAAAAGTCAGCACAATGAAAATAAACTCCACCTAAACTTGGTTTATATCTGACCCAGACAGACTGCAGGTCATAACTTCTTACCTGAAGTTCAGTTCACTGCCTCGGGTCTCTTTTCCTCCTGCCTCCCCTTTCTCTCCTCCACCTGCTGCCTCCAACACTTGCTAATGTTACTGAATCTGTGGAAGCTCCACGATGCCGCCACACGAAGTAACGAGTAACGACCCTATCTAAATCCCAGTAACGAGTAACGTGTTCCTGGTTTTGGCATAATAACTAGTTACCGTGCTCGTTACCACAATAATAACGTAGTTACTGTAACGCGTTACTTAATTAGTCCCTACACTGTAGGGTTGCCAACTCCCTGAGGAATAAATAAGGGACACCTCGTGGCCAGGGCCGGGCGACCCAGTTGTCTTCACCCTTCCCAGTGTGGTGAATTTTTTAGCTCTTTTTTTGTGTGTGAAATTATTATTTTTTTAACCATTTGACTTGAATTTGATTTAAGTAGATGCGTATTCTTTGTGATATCAACACATGGGAAACAAAAATCATTTAGCCATTTACTTTTAGCTCAAAATGACAACATTTACACAATAAAACAGGTCTCTTTCTTAAACAGAAGCCTGTCATGCTTAACTTTTGAGAAAAAAAGTAAATCTTTCTTTAAAAGAACTCTGTCCTGCTTAACTTAAGATTATATAAATTAATAGAAAACAATAAAAAGAAAAACATTCTTGTAACAGTGCACATTTAGTGCATTTAGTGCAATTGGCTTCAGTAGAGGCATTATTTCAGCTTTTGCTCCCGTTTGTAAACCCACTTGTTCCCATGATTACCATGCAGTTGTTTATTACACAAAATAAATTATATTATCACACTTCTGGCCACAAAGCGCTGATATTCACTGCACATTCCCATTTTAACCTTAACCAGAGGGTTTAAAAACAAACAAACCAGTGTTTACCATATCTGCTTCTGCCGTGGCCTGGTGGACAAAAATTGGTTAAGGGTTCCCCGAGCTTTCACGCCCCTCGTGTTCTTCATGTGCTTCGTGTATAGGTGTTTTCCTTTTCCCATTCCTCCCTGTACTTTTGCAGCCTTTTTTTCTTTCTCTGAGATGAACAAACATTGCTGGTCTAATGCTGGGCTCACACTGTGCGATTTTTGGCCCATTTTGAGCCGATTTTTGAGTCGTGCGACCAATTTGGTGATCGGCCCGATTTTGGCCTTCATCGTGCATCGTGTAGTGTACGTGGGGTAACGAGAAGCGATTAACACCTCACG
>NC_140446.1:27709752-27732252 GCF_963576455.1 Neolamprologus multifasciatus
AATCAGCACAGCGGGCAGCCTTGTGGGCATTTGATCAGCTGTTTCCCCTTTCTTTATTCTTCAATAAGCCAGCGCCAAGCCAGGACCAAGCCAGCGCCGATCAGCAAGAACCCCGCTATCATGGTTCCAAAATGATGTCTTCAATGGGTCTCCTGAACACAGGCTTCTCGTTGAGAGCAGGGTGTCAATTGCATTCAGGGACCAGTTGATCAAACACATAATTCCTTTTTTAGGTTTTAGAGAAGTTTTGTGAGACTCTTCCAGGAGAGAAGCAGACAGAGACATGAGAAAGCCGAGCAGGAAAGATAAGGAGAAAGTGTGACCGCCTTCGTCAAGAGCCAGAGGAAGAGAAAAAGATCTCCCGTCAGTTTTACAACCTTTACAATAATGTAATGGGCAAAGACAAAGTCGCGCACTGAACCCAAACCCTTTGTTCTAGTTAAGGTGAAACATTGGAGGCTGTTTGCTTTCTGTTCCAACATAAACGTCTTCACCTATTTCAAACTCAGCTGTTGTTACATAGTGAATCAAACTCAGCACCAGCAGATATTCAAGAACGGTAAAAATATAAGTCAAATAAAGGAATGAAAAACAAAATAAACATGAAACAAAAGTAAAAGTTTCAGTTTTAAACAGAAATATTCAGTTTCTCTATTTTTGCATATATTAATGGAAGTTATTCACATTTCTTACGGATTACTGGAGTCACAGGAGTTTGAGACTCTTTTCTCTCCGACTACAGACGATGAAAGAGTAATTTAGCAGCTGGAAGCAACGTTTCAGTGTGTTCAACTAAACCTGCCACAAACTTTTATTAAGATCTCGCACAAGCACAGCCTTTAATTAAGTAGCTGTGAGAGACGAGCCACTGAGTGAGCAGATGAAGGGGCTCGTCTGTGGATGTAATTAGATTAAAATCCATAATACTCAGTGTGACAACGGTGTGCTGGGACAGGAGGAGAGCAAGTAACCGAAGCTGTGCTCTGAACACACGGATCAGTCTGACTGCAGCTCCTCTGAGCCGGGGAGGACACACACACACACACACACACACACACACACACACACACACACACACACACACGCACTCACACACACACACACAGTTTACACTGTTTGGTCTGGTCTTAGCTAGTGTATATAGGCCTGAATCCCAGTCAGTTTCTCCCACGTTGTGCCTGGTGTGTGTGTGTGTGTGTGTGTGTGTGTGTGTGTGTGTGTGTGTGTGTGTGTGTGTGTGTTTGAATGAGCGAGGGATTACTGCTCAGTCTGCTCCTGATGCGCTGATGGCAGGAACAGAGGAGATGGAGGAAAAGGAGAGAGAGCTGTGCATATGGAAAGTTTGAAGCTGGAGGTCTTTGAGTGACTCGATGACAACAACAGTCACTCTGAGGCGCCTGTCGTTGTTGTGTGCTGTGTAAATATGTGTAAATAAGTGTGTAAATAAAACTGAACTGAATGAGTGTCCCTCCACATTCACACACACATGCACACATTTACACCCTCTGTCATCTTTAGTGAGTCGCTCGTGCTCACTACAGTCCAACTCCAGATCATTTTACTGCCTCTTCCAATCCCGTCTTTGAAACCACCTCGTTTCTGAGCGGATGATGCAGGCATCTGTCCCTCTGACACCAGATACAGGCTTGTTTGTTCCTCTATTAATCTTCTCATCTTGTGACATAAAGAAGTTAACTGCAGTATAACAGAAATGACCAGACTCCAATCAAATGCTGCAAACCTGACGTCAGCCAAAAGTTCATGTTGTCATACTTTAGCGTACATATATCCACACCTGTTCCCCACAGCAGCTAATTAAATGAAGTAATTGAACCAATAAGAAACATAATTTACTCGTCCAATAATCTTCGTCTGTGTATCTGCCTCATCACACCAAATCCAGAGCATCAAATAAAACACTGAAAACACGAGCAAGGATGGATGTTTGGCTTAATTAATCAGCAGCTAGGTATGACTGACCTCTCTGCTGGACTGACACATTTGAAATATATCTATCCTGATTTTATCCTTGACCAGGAAACATTTAGATACCTCTTAAAGTTTTGAAAATTGTGCAGGGCACCCTGAAACACCACCAAGTCACTGGTTCAGGTCTGTGGATGACACCTGGGTGAAAATCAAATCTCAGGACGTTCCACATTTCACGGATCACATTAACTCGGTGGACCGACACATCAAATTCACCAGGGAGGATATGAACAGTGGCAGGTTAGCCTTCTTAGACTGAGAGATTTCCATCAGTAATGGGGGACATCTAAAAGCTGACGTGTACCGTAAACCTACACATACGGATCAGTATCTGAGGTTTGACTCTCATCATCCACTGGAGCACAAACTGGACGTCATCAGGACGCTACAACACAGAGCGAACACCATCCCCACTGACACAGCAGCCAGGGAAGCAGAAGAACATGAAGAAGGCCCTGAGTAAATGTGGTGATCCCAGCTGGACTTTTGTCACAGCGGGAAAGCTCCAGCCGATCCAGGAGAGAAGGACAACCGCTGCCCAAGAGAAAACCTGTAGTGATCCCGTACGTGTCAGGAGTATCAGAGCAGTTGAGACGGGTCTCTGTGGCTTTTCAACCCCAAACATTGGTCCACCCCAAGGATCGGGTCCCCGACACAAACAGAGTAACATAGTGTAGCTGTTAAGTGCAGGAGGATTGGCAGGATTCATAGATCGGGGAAACCAAACAACCTCTGACTAAGAGGACGGCACAACACAGCAGAGCCTCCTCGTCAGGCCAGGACTCTGCAGTCTTTACACCTACAGGCCAGTGGACACTCGTTCAATGATGAGGATGTAACATCCTGGACAGGGAGGAACGCTGGTTTGAGGGCGGAGTCAAGGAGGGAAAGACCATCTCTGAATGGAGGAGGAGGCCTGAGGGTCCATCTGTCACCATCTTACATGCTGTGATTGCAGCCATTCCCCAACTCTCTGTGAATGGGACTCATGGTTGTTGATCAATGATCATGAGAATTTGCATTTTAATGATGATGAACTGACCTCCCAGCCCATTGTTCCTTCAGTGGGATGGTTTCAGTCATTATGCAGATGAACTGTTTATAAGATTGAAACCTGCAGTCAGCTGAGACTGAAGACGTCACCTGATGATGATGATGAAACGTTTCTCCTCTGAAAACGTCCAGATGAACAGAATCAGCCTTTAGGACTTACTTACCTGGATGACTGAGCATCAAGCGCTACGGAGTTAGAGATCTGTGTGATCACTTAAATCTTTGTTTATTTATTAATGCATTTATTACTAATACATTACCACAAAATAAACAAAAAACCCCAAATGAATACAAAACAATAAAAAATGAACAGCACAACATGCTAAAATGGGTTTGACCAACTCTCACATACTGAATGAAATAAAATAATTTTTTGAAGCTCATTTTTAACCTCAACTCGATCGGCTTTAATAATGAAAAGTACCCAGAGCTATTTCTACTGCAGCTCTTTGGAAACTGAACTTAATTGCGCTCCTCATCAAGGAGTCCAAAGAACCCAATAAAGACTCCACAGCCCATCAAGTCAAGCAGTGGATTGGTCAGCACTGTTACTAATAACCACTGATGAATATCATAAAGGCCAATAAAAGCTCACGGACAGGCTGCAGTGCTTTATATTTCTCCTCGCCGGTCATGTGGAGACTAATGTGTGCAGCATCTCAGCCGAGTGCAGCGCGACAGATTCACACAGTCCTTCTGCAGCATCCATGACTTAGGATTTATTTATGTATTTGCTGCATTTGCTAACCTGAAACAGGACATGCTGGATCAGCCACCAACATATGAAGCATCTAAATATGAAAAAATCTGATTTATGAGTTCAGAGGATCACATCTGTTAGTACAGACAAAGGTAACACAAAGCAGTGATTTCACCGCTCTATCCGGGATCAAATGTTTGTTGGATTAGTTTAGAGAAAACGTATCAACCCACAGCCAATGATTGTTCAGCATCCTTATGGATCAGCTCCAAATCATAAAAAAGCGCCTTGACAAGCCATGTAGAGAAAATAATAACAAATAATGATTTCATAGCACTGTGATGTAGCGTGACATAAGCAGCATGGGAGGTGATAGGAAGACAGCATCTGCAGACTGTTCAAGTTTCTTTTAAGTATTCTTTATTTTCTGGCGTCGCCTTTCAACAATTATTTCACAAAAACATAAGAACCTGTCAGTCAAAATCTCACCTGCTTTATATAGAATTCCACTCACACCTGGATCTCATTAACCTCCACCATTGGGAAAACAGGGTAGACTAAATAACACAGTCTAGACAAAGAAACAGGAATAAAATCATTTTTCCACTTAACAAACTCATTCACCCAACTAAACAGTTTGAAAAGTCAATCTCTTCACTTACTCTGACTCATGGGGTTATTTTAAATGAAATAAAAAATTTTACACAAAAGACACACCCCTTCATTTGGTTACACCCAATTGACATGATCAGTGACATCATATCCTATAAAATCAGGAAGTACTGGGGCGGCCCTTCCCACATACCTGTTTTACACACAGGACCTGTTCAGAGGAACACACAATGTTAAGTATAACCAAACTACATAAACAAATGAAAGATTCAAATCAATTAATGATGAAGTGACATTTAGCTTTAAGTACATTTGCACAGATGAAATGAATATAACCAATGCTACCACAAACAGACCCGGGATAGTATGTAGAGCCAAGGTTACATGTGCTGTGTTTACATTAAAGCATTATGATAGACTATAGGATAACAGAACACAGAATAACAATATACACAAGTGACAAATGGCAAATGACTTCTGTCCCAGCCACTTTGTCACAAGCACTCACTAACCTTCTCTCAGACACACATGCTTAGCTTTGCAGATGGCTGCAAATATCAGCACAATAAACTGTTAACTGACCCACACAACAGTGGGGCTGACTGTGTGCGTTCTTTAAAGTGTTTCACAGATTTTAGTCCGAGTTATTTATTGTAGGTCAGAGAAAGCCTACATGCATGTGCCTGTGCAGTACATCATACATGTAATCCATGACATGGATCAGAGGCGTCCACCAACTGCAGTGTGACCACAGCCAACTATATTTCCTCTCCATCAGAGTTACATGAACCAAAGCTGATGCACATCTGCAGACAGCAGGTTGAAATATTACTGTATCTGGAAGAACTGATGAATTCAGGAAGTATTTAATCAAATTATTCACAAATATCAGTCTTTTCTACAAATTGGACACAATCATTTTTCCAATAAAATTAGAACTCGTGAAATCCTCCTGACCAACATTTGGACTCTCACATACCTGGATGTAGTTATCTCCCCCGCATTCTCAGATGCAGGAGGCTATGGTTAGGGTCAGGGTTTAGTTCACGTCACTTTCATTTCGTCTTGGATCAGATTAATAACGATCTGAAACAAACTTCCCATCACATTATTAGGCTGAATAACTATCATCAAAATGAAAGTTTTACATCAAATTATTATTTTTCTGTTCCCAGAAGGCTCATCTGTGCTGTTTGCTAATGATGTGGTTCTGTTGGCGTTATCAGGTGGTGGCCTCCAGTTTGGACTGCAGTGGTTTGCAGCAGTGGGGATGAGAATTAGCACCTCCAAATCTGGGGCCACGGTCCACAGCTGGAGAAGGATGGAGTGCTCACTGCAGGTCAGGGACCAGTTGTTGCTGCAAACGGAGGCGTTTGTGTACACTGGGGTCCTGTTCATGTATGAGAAGGGAAGTGAGAGGTGGACAGATGGATCGGGATGGCATCTGCATGGATGTGGACACTGTGTACCACTCGGTCGTGGTGAGTCGAGAGCACAGCACAAATGTGAAGCTGTCGATTTGCTGCTCGATCTGCGTCCCTCATGGTTGCGAGCTCTGGGTAGTGACCGAAGAATGAGGTAGAGCCGCTACTCCTCCACGTCAAAAGGAGCCACTCGAATTGGTTTGGGCATCTGATGACCCCATGGGCTGCTCTTGGGCGAGGTGCTCTGGACATCTCCTACTGATGGCTGCTTACCCACATCTCCACTAAATTCTTTTTAAAACTGAATTTGAATGAGCCGAATTTGAAATTCAATGTATTGGTTTGAAAATGATCGTCACTAAATTGAAACTGAATTTTATATTTTGAAAATGAATTCATTTGCTTTGAAACTGTATTTTATCCTTTAAAAATGTGGCTCTTGAATAATTTCAGTTTCAGTTCCAAAATTCAGTTTTTTGGGACTTACATCCGGTTCCAGAGTAATCGAGCGCAGATTAAGAGAACTCAGTCTTACCAGCGGACCGAGAGTGTCACTGACGGGAATCTACAGCTTGAGCTGAATTAACACCTCAGAAGTCATTCGTCATGTCGAATGAGCAGCGGATAAACTCTCAGGTTGGTAATAAATGTATTACATGTATAAGAACAAGCGTCATGTTAACAAATGATAGCCGTACAGTAACTTTCATGCTTATTGTAGCTGCTAGCTAAAAACGCTAATTTAGCGTAGTTTGTGTTGGATTCAGCTTTGACAAATATGATCGACTGTTTGCAGAGACCCCTACAGTAGGCAAACATGCAAAACGGTGTGCAAACCTTTGTGTTTTAGCTTTATTTATGTCTTACACAGCATCCCAACTCTTTAGCTAACTTAATAACTTTAGCTAAAGTGAATAGTTGAATTCATTAGTTCAGCATTAACAATGGAAGTAAAATTATCAGCTAGGCACAAGCTACAAAGAACTAACACAACACAGGAAGTAACTTAACAGGGAAAAACTGAACACAGGCACTTGACAGAAGGACTCGAGTGGGTAGAGAGGAAACAACAACAGACCAAAATACGAGGAAACAAAATTATTAATAACCTCCACAAACACAAAATTCCTCGTCTTCGAGTCATAAAAGTCCAAACAAAAACAGAAGCTTGAGCAGAAATGTGAAAGGCGTAAAGCTGACAGACAAGAACACAGACCATAACAACCAAAACTCTAATCCAACCAGCAAGTATCAACAATTCAGATTAACTGTCTGATTCAAAGTTTGCATTTCAATATGAACGTTTTTGTCCAATAAGTCAGTCACGTGGATAAACTTATATTTATTCATACTCCAACTCTGAAAGTGGGAAAACGCCTGACGATCCCATATGTTTGACTGTTATCTCTCAGTGTAACCTCTGCTGGATTACAGACATTTTTCTTTTTACTGTGTCAGAGAATAAAAAGAGGATGAGGTCGTTTCTCCCCATTTAAATACTTTAATTATTTCTATCCTTCATCATCCATAGTGTTAAATCGCAGACAGCCTTTAGTTACCGTGTAAAGGTACATGCATGTAAATATGATTTTCTTAAAAGAAGGAGCGATCAGAGACACACTATGGAAGAGAGTTTAATTATTACTAATCGTTATAAAAATGAATTGAATTGATTAAATGAAGCAGGCGTGTATAAACACGAGGAGAGTGAAAAGAGGTGTCGTTGCATGGACTGATGCTCTGTTTCCAAAGACTCAGCAGCTAACGACTGGACCATGAATGGCACTGATGTGGGCCGAGCAGCCACAGCAGGCACATCGTTGTCTATTTAGTCTTTTCTCCGACTGACATCTTTCCAAATCTTTTGTTTTTCAGTTTGTTAGCTCTCATTACTTCTGGAACTTTCTGGCTTTTATCTTACCCCCACTTTTCTACCATCTCTGTAGCATCCTTTATCTAGTCTTTCCTTCCTGTTGGTGTTCCACCGCACACAGCTGCACAGGTGGGTCTGCCTGCTCCTGCCCGTTTAACCGGCTGCTTGGCCAATGAGCTAGCATGAGGCAGACAACATCCTCTGTCCCCAGGAAGTATTTATGAGGAAACATCTGCTGAAGTCCACTGAGACACTGGTAAAAGAGGCAACATACGGGGAAGGATGCAGCTCATTAGAGGATCTCATCATCACGCTCTGCTTATAGTCCAGCAAATAAGCGAAACCCTATGAGTCTTCTGGTTTTGATGAAAATGCCAGATTTAAATGGAGTTGTGAAGAGCACAGTTTTAGGCTTACATGTGAGTGCAAACATCTTGATGCACGCTCAATCATCCAGGTAAGTAAATCTACAAAAGTTGATTCTGTTCATCTGGATGTTTTCAGTGGGAGAAACGTTTCATCATCATCCAGGTGACTTCTTCAGTCTTCAGTCTCACTGAAGGAACAATTTAAGACCGATTGTCTGCATGATCAACTCTGTCACCTAAAACATCTCCAAGTTCCTGGCTTCGATCCTCAACCCGCTGGTGGGCAGCTCTGAACACCACATCCAGAACACCCTGGATTTTGTTGAGAAGGTGAGAGATGTCATGATGGAGGCAGATGAAACCATGGTCTCGTACGACGTTACATCTCTCTTCACTTGCATCCCAGTCACTGAAGCGTTGGAGGTAGTTCGTAAGAGATTACAGGATGACGCCAACCTCAGCAGCAGGACCGCGCTCAGCATCCACCAAGTGTGTTTGAACTGTGTCTTCATTCTACTTCACATACAAGGGTCAGTACTACAGGCAGAAACATGGGTGTGCCATGGGCTCCCAGTTTCACCCATCGTGGCCAATTTGTACATGGAAGAAGTGGAAAAGAGGGTGAAAATCAAATCTCAGGACGTACCACATTTCACAGATCACATTAACTTGGTGGACACATCAAATTCACCAGGGAGGATATGAAAAGTGGCAGGTTAGCCTTCTTAGACTGTGAGATTTCCATCAGGAATGGGCAGTGTTGGTCAAGTTACTTGAAAAAAGTAATCAGTAACTAATTACTGATTACTTTCCCCAAAATGTAATCCCGTTACTTTACTGACTACTTATTTTCAAAAGTAATTAATTACTTAGTTACTTTTTAAAAACACGATTTACAACCTGAATAGGTGATAAAGTGATAGATCTTTCAGCCCAATTCTACTTTTTCTGCATAATCATCATACAAAATGTAATCAAATGGAAAAGTCTCTTTTTAAAACTTGTTTTATTAGTTTTAATCTTTTAACTTTATGCATCAAGCAAACATTTAATTATCTGCAACATTCTCTGACTGGAAGAAATTAGTTTAACATTTAAACCTATTTTCTGCACATTCCAGCACATAAAATAAAATATTTTGTGTGTTTACACTCAGTCTTTCAAATAGATGCAAGTAAAACACAGCAGAAAATAAATAAAGTCAAAGACTAGCGGTCCTGTTGCTCTATTTTCACCTGTAAAGCAGGAGTGGGGTAGGCGGAGGTTTACCCTGGTGCAGGTGTGCAGCGGTCAGTGGAAGAATCCGCGAGTTTCTCTGTGAGTTTCCCATTACGTCGTAGCTACTCGGTGCTTGTTTGGAAGTTTTGGGGTTTTTTCGCTGTAAAAAGAAGTTTTCTTCCCACGCACAACGGACACTAATGTTTTTGTCACTTTTTATGGAATCAAACTCAAAGTAAGGTCAGTACGTCCACGCTTTAAACGCTGCACGCTCATACTCTCTCTGCACTCGATATATGATCCATTGTTGATCTGCACACAGCTGTTGTCACGAACGTCGCACTCGCTTACGTCACTGTCATGAGACATTCTCGCAAAAAAATCATGGTTTTAGTAACGCAGTAACGCAGCGTTCCTACGGGAAAGTAACGGTAATCTAATTACCGTTTTTGCAATAGTAATCCCTTACTTTACTCGTTACTTGAAAAAAGTAATTGGATTACAGTAACGCTACACATACGGATCAGTATCTAAGGTTTGACTCTCATCATCCACTGGAACAAACTGGGCGTCATCAGGACGCTACAACACAGAGCGAACACCATCCCCACTGACACAGCAGCCAGGGAGGCAGAAGAACATCAAGAAGGCCCTGAGTAAATGTGGTTATCCCAGCTTGAAAGGCTCCTAAAGAAATCGAGGAAACGTTTCTCCCACTGAAAACGTTACGTCCAGATGAACAGAATCAACTTTTGGAGGTGAATGCAAACAGTTACATGCTGAAGGAAAATGTCGAGGGTGAACATAGTGGAGAAAGTTGCAGAAACAACAATGCTGTGAGGAAGTTTAACTTCTAAAGGTAAAGGCTGAGTAAGAGACTGAGAAAAAAGGATGCAGGACACTGGAGGCAG
The DNA here is from genome assembly GCF_963576455.1 of Neolamprologus multifasciatus. Lineage (NCBI taxonomy): Eukaryota > Metazoa > Chordata > Actinopteri > Cichliformes > Cichlidae > Neolamprologus > Neolamprologus multifasciatus. Next base: position 27,719,901 of record NC_140446.1, read on the forward strand.
CAAGTGTGTGCTCATCTTCATCAAAGCTTTTATAGACAGTTTTTACATTTAGGTATTTGATTGGATTGTTTATGTTTGACCACTGTGAGGCTCAGACACTTGGATAAACGACACAAACATGCTGTACAGGAATCTGCAGATATGTTGGTGCATCTGTACGAAAAGCTGTTGCTTATATAGCGCTTTTCTACTCTTCTGAGCACTCAAAGCACTTTACACAACTTGTGCATTCACCCATTCACACCCATTCGCACAAGCACATTGATCTAAGTAACATTCATACTCCGATGGATGCATCGGAGAGCAATTTGGGGTTAGTATCTTGCCCAAGGATATTTGGCATGACTAGGGGGAAGCCAGGAATTGAACCACCAACCTTCCGATCAGTAGATGACCTGCTCTAGCGCCTGAGCTACAGCCACCCCAGAGTCCAGGCTTTTGTTTCCCAGTCTGCCCAGTGAGTCCCTGCAGCTGCCTGCATTTAAGCATCAACTCAAATGGCCACAATACAGAAATGATTTGAAGCAAACCATGCATGGTGCATACTTTGCTTCGCACTGAGATTGGAAATATGCCACTCTCTCTTGCCTAGAAGCACCTCGCCTCACTCGTCTCGGTCAGCAACTGCTTTCAGAGGATTCCCACGAGGCTGCTGGGGAAACAGGGAGGGGTCGCTAAGCTACGAGGCAGCTTCTGCTGGTGTGTTTATTCCAGAGACTAAGCACTACAAAGCCATCTAAGTGTAAAACAATTAGATTAGCATAAATATGTTCAGTTATACATGCAGATTTAAGGCTTGGCACTTTGCAACAAGCAGAAAATCCATTGAATTATTCACAATACACAAATATTGGTTAAATCAGATGGAAGGAAGCAGAAACAGCTTCATTATTCTACAGTGGCTGGGAGTGCACCATATGCCTCTGTCCATACTGATCAAACATTTTACAGCCTGGGTGCTCGTGGGCTTGTGTTAGTGCACAGGCTCAAGTCATGAGTGGAGAAAAACAAACATGTTGTAAGCAGAGAGATAAAAGCAGCACAGCGATGACTCTCAGTGTCTGCTCAAGTTTTCAAGACGTGAGCTTTTGTTATCATCAGCATTTCCATTGTTCACCATATTGGTGTAATATCCTGCTAATCACACTCTGCTGCTTTTTAGTTTGAATGCTTAGTAAGCAGATTTATCCTGAAGTGAACAGAAGGCCAAGACCAGAGTGAAGTGAGCAGCCTTACTGAGGCGGTTGTTTCACACTTCCTGTCTAGTGTGAAACAACTGAATCGCTAACACGCCTGCTCTGATAGGAGATATTATACACTCAGGCTCAAAGAGCACCTAAAACTGAGCACATGCAACCCAGGGCTGCCACACAGAGCAATGATCTGCAAGGTCGAGGGAGCTGCTGCTGATGTGATACATGCAGTCTGTCTAATGCTCAGTCCAGGGAAATCATTAAACACCATAACACCAGGATACATGTACATCACTGGATTCTAGGTTGGTATGCAGAAGCCAAGAGGTATCGGGGGACTTGGACAAGACATTTCATGCATGAAATGTTCATCCCATCAGTTTTAAAGGGAGAGAAAATCAACCTTGGGAGGATGTGCAAATGAAGGAGCGCAAAGATGGAGGGATCGTCCACAAGGGGCTGAAGGAGGAGAGGAGGAGACAAGAGGTAAAGAGTCATGTTTTATAAATGAGCTTATTTTAGAGGCAGGGGTAAAGAAAGAGCAGCTTGTAATTCTCACTTCAGCTTTAAGAGCACAGCACACTGCAGCAAATAGACCGAGCCCGCTCACACTCCTCTGTCACCCCTGCTACTCCCAGCCCGCCTCTTTCCCTCTGCTTCTCTCCCATGCTGCATTCATGTGAACACACACACACAGACACACACAGACACACACACACACACAGACACACACACACACACACAGACACACACAGACACATACACACACACAGACACACACACACACACACACACACACACACACACACACACACACAGTATCACTCATGGGGTGAGCCAGCTGGCAGCCAGGGCAGCCCCACATCACCATTACCATAGGAATCCTCAATCACAGGGAACTGCCGGTAATGGAGCAGTGCTGTGTGTGTGTGTGTGTGTGTGTGTGTGTGTGTGTGTGTGTGTGTGTGTGTGTGTGTATGTGTGTGTGTGTGTGTGTGTGTGTGAATGCTGCCTGGCTTTAGCATGTATTAGCAGCTAAAGAGGAGCTGAGATGCAGAGTGCTGGTAGATGATGGTCAGTGTGCACACGTGTGTGTGGACATTAGACCCTTCACACCTACAGTGTGTTTTTCCCCCTGAATCTACCTGCTTGCCAAATGGCATCAGCACTTTAAGTTACTGGAAAGATGAATCCTACATAGCAACAAAGAAAAACATGTCTGATGTGACTGAGCAGAAAAGCTGCCCAGCTGCTCTCAGTCCCTCTAATCACATCAGTTTGTTGGTGACTAACATGACATCACAGCTGACACCACCTCAGCTTCATCTAGACTTAAACCACAGAGAGGAGACGACACCCTGAACATGTGATCCATACAACACACATGCACACACACACACACACACACACACACACACACACACACACACACGCGCATGCACACACACATGCACACACACACACACACACACACATACACACACGCTCACACATGCACAGACACACACACACACATGCACACACACGTGCACAGAAACACACATACACACACGCTCACACACACACACACACATGCACACACACACACACACATGCACACACACACACACACACACACGCATGCACACACACATGCACACACACACACACACACACACACATGCACAGACACACACACACACCCACACATACACACACGCTCACACACACACACACATGCACAGACACACACACACACACATGCACACACACGTGCACAGAAACACACACACACACACACTCGGACACATGCACAGACACACACTCACACACACACACACACACACACACTCGGACACACACACACACACACACACACACACACACACACACACACTCGGACACATGCACAGACACACACACACACACACACACACACACACACACACTTGGACACATGCACACACATGCACAGACACACACACTTGGACACATGCACAGACACACAGACACACACACGCACACACACACGCACACACATGCACAGACACACACACACACACATGCACAGACACACACACACGCACACACATGCACAGACACACACACACACACACACACACACACACACACACAGAGCTGGTTTTATCTCCTCAGCTTCCATAAATGCTCTTCTCTCTTCTCTCTTCTCTCTTCTCTCTTCTCTCTTTTCTCTGTGTAATTCACCACCTGCCATCAGCTCCTTTCCAAATCACTCACATGCTGTGGGCAGCTTCAGTGTGGGTGAGGGTGGGTCAGTAGAAAGTAATGCAGGAGCCATAAAGATGACTTTCTTCAAAGTCATACGATGGTTATTCAGGTTCATTGACTGTGTTGACATTATAATAGTTGATATTGTCGCTGTAATCTGATTAAATCTGAAATCATCTCTTTTCAGAGCGCTGTATCATCAGCGTGTGTTCGTTTCTCTACATGAAGCCATCCCATCATTAACAATGACTAGTGCAAATGATCACTGAGATATTGCAGAAACAGCTGCTCTGGCTCAAATATATAATAAGAGCAGCACTCACCCGCCATATATAACAGAGCAGCTGTGTAGTGGTTTGTGTTCCTGTGGCTGTGTGGGCTTCCCTCAGCTACCCAGATTCCTGTGTCTTAGGCTAACTGCTGATCCTAAACTCTCCATGGATGGGAGGCGGACAGAGTGCTTACAGTGTGCCCACCAAAGCACCGTATGTGTGGTTAGATGTGGCCTGTAGTGTAAAGTGCTGTGAGTGGTCAGTTAGATCAGAAATGTGCTGCATCACAGGCCCGTCTGTGCCAGCTGCTCCCTCTCATCATGAAGTGTTTTTAATTCCACACATCAGTAGATGAGATGTGACGTTTTCAGTGGGACAAACATTTACAATAACATGAAGAAACTTGATCATTAATATTCAGATTCATCACTTTAAGGACCAACAGACTGACCTCACATTGTTCAGCAGCTTCAGTCATTGTACAGTTTATAAACCTGCAGGCAGCTGAGACTGAAGGCGTCACCTGGATGATGATGAAACGCTTGAACAGAATCAACCTTTTGGGATTTCCTTACCTGATAGCCTGCACTGACACATTTGTTGATTTCACTCTCGTCCAGCCTTTCTTGTCCCTTCCTCAGTTTTCTAGATGTTTTCCACCAAACTTCTCGATGTTGTCATCGTTTGTCATGCAGGTAAAGATTAAAGTGCTCTCTGTCCAGGGTTCAAGTGTTCACCGGCCTACATTCTTTCTCATCCTGCACTATCTGCCAGGATTCTGCCACGCAGGGCCCACCCCATATGCCACTGCAGCCTCGATCGGTCTGGACTGGTCTGGCCTTAATGGGAAGGACTGGACCAGCTTGGTCCAGGTGGATGTGGGCCATTTCTCTCCTCTGTCCAAAGGAAAAAGAGCCACCGGGGGAACCTTTATGTAATAATCATTCACTGGGTGACATGATATATCTGTAATTACCAGGAATGGCTTGCAGAAAGAAGACATATCATATTCCACATGGCAGCCACCGGTAATTAGCTGCAATTAGGCGCTGGCTGCATGCAGGGAAATGTAAAGCACTGCTGATTGTTATTATGCTGCTCTAAATGAAATGAACACACTGACAAATAATGAATTCATCTTGCTTAATAATAAGAATACTGCTGCTTAGTGTTTGTGCAGCCACACCTGTCTGACTGCATGCTCTGTAATCACTGATTAACAATGACCACGTTAAGAGTCGCTCATCTTTCACATGAATACATGCATATACTCACCTGCTTTGTTAAACGCATTAAATAAACAAAGCCAAGTGAATGACGGAACATTTTTTTGACTCTCTGCTGCAAAGCAGAAAAACTGGGTTATTTCATGATTTCAGAGTGGAAGCTAAATGAACTGCGTGTGACAAAGAACACGCATGTCAAAGACAGTTATTGCTGTAACATGATACACCCAGGATATCAAAACATCCTGTTGTTCTCCGTAACAGTCACACTGTAAGAATCCGAAATCAAACCAAAAACATCTTCCTGACTTCAGGACTTCAGCCTGGAGCGCTCACGGGAATTAGAATAAGGAGACTGTTGGTTTAAGGCCTGTCACACAGCTTTTTAGGTTTTATATCCTGTCTCAACATTAGAAAGAAAACATGAAACACTGTGTGTGTGTGTGTGTGTGTGTCAGAGAGAAAGGTGATGAGAGGTCAGCCTGGTCCGACTCTCCTCTGTTGTATGTGCACGGGCAGTGATGTGGACAGCTGATCAATACTACACTTAGAGCCTCATAACTGGCCTGCTCAGGAACTTTCCCCCATCTTTTAGTGATGTCATCACCACTCCCTCATCAGAGGGAGAAAAAGCAGAAGAGCGCTGAAGGGAGTCTGAGACGTTATGGTCACTGAGCAAAAAACAACAACAGATGATGCCTCGAGGTAAAAGTTTCTTAATTTATTTTCAAAATGAGAACAAAAGAAGGACACGACATGGACACAGACAAAGAGGGTTAGGGAAACACGGCCCTGTCACAAATTATTTTTGTTTCAAAACAGGCTTTTCTTAAAATAGTGCATTTGATTTGTTTTCCGTGTTCTATTATGAATAAATTATGTGTGTATGAGATTTACAAATTCTTTTTAATAAAAATTACACGTGATTTAAGATTTGTAAGGTAATACTTCATAAAACCTTCACTGCTCACTTACAAACCCTTAAATGTGCACCAGGAGTTTAGAGACAATTTTCAAGCTGACAGCTTCACACCGATCCACAAATGAAAGACGTATTTAAGTCCCAGTGTAAAGCTGGGACATTCCTCTGTATCCCTGCAGTTTTGTTTGTTTGTTTTTCTGTAAAACGGACATTTCTGTATGGATCTGTCAGAACAGCTCATCGCCTCTACGAGGAAACAGATTTAGCAGTTAAAGACACAATAGACTTCTGGGAAAGTCAGTCAGGGAACCTCTGTTGTAAATCACTATGGACCATCCTGTGCAGTTTATGCTGATTACTCTCTGTATATTTTGAATATAGATTTCACTAGCTGGGCCCACGTCCTCATTTTAGGTTTGGCAGCATTTAAGTAGGTAAAGATAAATGCTTGGACATGAATTGAGCTGCGGTTTGGGGAAGGCCTCGAAAGGGACTGGCGACGGCTCCCGGGCCTGGCAGATCCCCAAAGAAGGCATCCCCTAGAAGCAGTAATAACTGTGTGATACAAAGGTCGAAGACGTCAGCGGAATAATTTGATTTTCGATTCGACTTATTTATACAGCACCGAGCCACAGTGACAGACGCCTCAAGACCCTGCAATGATGTCTAGAGGAAAACCCAACAATCATATGACCCCCTATGAGCAAGCACTTTGGCAACAGTGGGAAGGAAAAACTCCCTTTTAACAGGAAGAAACCTCCGGCAGAACCAGGCTCAGGGAGGGGCGGGGCCATCTGCTGAGACCGGTTGGGGAGAGAGAAGGAAGACAAGACAAAGACGAGTGCAGGGAGAGCGAACCTCACTCCGTGGTGTGGAGAGGATGAGCTCAGACAATTAGGAAGGAATGGCAGGAGAAGATATCAAAGGAAGTTGCAAACAATGGAAATCTTAATAGATGAATGAGGGGAACCCTCGATCGGGTAGTGACGTGGCTCGACTTTGAGCTGAAGCTCTTACAGAGAAGAATGCTGGATTTGAGATTTGAGGTAGGGCTTGGCGGCTTGAAAAGCTTGTGAGCTTGTCTTTGAGGAGAAGATGGAGAGGGGGTGCTTAGCTGGTTAATTACTTCAGATAAGGTAACGATAACGACTGAGCTGATTTCTGAATGAACAGAAGAACAGCAGGAGCTTGGGAAGAGTTGATGAATTGAAAGACCGATTAGAGGAAAATAATCTCTATAATAATAACCCCCAAAATTGTCCGAGAGCAGAATGCGAGTCCACTAGACTTCATGGGAGATGATAAGGCATTTAGACACAGTCAGAACCGTGAGTCGACTTAGAGAGCGGTCTCGAATGATTGTGTCGAGGGTGGATGCCTGATGATGCTAGTGAAAGCACGTGAGAAGTGAAGGGACGCCATGAAGAATTATGCGCATGGCGCATTTTGGTTGTCTTAAAATGAGCGATAGAGGACAGAACCTGGCATCCCGGTGCCACAAAGGTTCACCTTTGCTTTGTGAAGGCAGGAAAGATGGCAGCAAAACTGGGATCTCGGTACCGGAATGATTTGCTGCTACACCTTGTGGAAGACAGGACAAAATAGAGAAACTGTCATCATGGAGAGAGGATTTTATTTTATTTTTTTTTTTGTGCAAGTGATTGATGGCAGAAGCTGCCAATCCGGTACCGGAAGGGTGAGCTGCTTAGGGAACTGACCCTTGCATCTCGGGGCAAAGAGTTTTTTCTGCATTGCAAATAGGGAATAGAGACATGGAACCTGCCATTTTGGTGTTGATAGGAACATCTGCTGCTTAGCATGTGAGGGCTAGATGCAGAGAAGCTGGCATCGCGGTGGTAGAAGGATTCACTGCTGCGTTGCTGTGATAAATGCAGAGAAGCTGGCAACTCTATATTAGAAAGCATGCTGCTGCATTTGCGAATGAGGGATAAAGAAGAACCAGGCATCTCGGTGCCAAGCTTGATATTGCATTCGTAAAGGATTGACAGAGGAAGAGAAGCTGGCATCCCGGTGCCAGCGCTTGCTACTGCATTTGCGTTGGGGCATAGAGGAAGAGAACCTGGCATCTCGGTGCCAGAGGGGTTTACTACTGCTTTACAATAACTTATGCAGAGAAACTGGCAATGTGGTCGAAGAAGTTTGCTGCTGCGCTTATGAATGATGGATATAGAAGGAACAAGCTAGATAATTCTCTGCTGCTTTAGCCATGATGGATGGACGGGAACTGGCAACTCAGGGGTAAGAAGCTTGTCACTGCGGTTTGCACATGGCAGATACAGTGGGGCAAAAAAGTATTTAGTCAGCCACCGATTGTGCAAGTTCCCCCACTTAAAATGATGACAGAGGTCAGTAATTTGCACCAGAGGTACACTTCAACTGTGAGAGACAGAATGTGAAAAAAAAATCCATGAATTCTGTCCCCCACTTGTTACCTGTATGAATGGCACCTGTTTGACCTCATCATCTGTATAAAAGACACCTGTCCACAGCCTCAACCAGTCAGACTCCAAACTCCGCCATGGCCAAGACCAAAGAGCTTTCGAAGGACACCAGGAAAAGAATTGTAGACATGCACCAGACTGGGAAGAGTGAATCTACAATAGGCAAGCAGCTTGGTGTGAAAAAATCAACTGTGGGAGCAATCATCAGAAAATGGAAGACATACAAGACCACTGATAATCTCCCTCGATCTGGGGCTCCACGCAAGATCTCATCCCGTGGGGTCAAAATGATCATGAGAACGGTGAGCAAAGATCCCAGAACCACACGGGGGGACCTGGTGAATGACCTGCAGAGAGCTGGGACCAAAGTAACAAACGTCACCATCAGTAACACACTACAACGGCAGGGAATCAAATCCCGCAGTGCCAGACGTGTTCCGCTGCTGAAGCCAGTGCATGTCCAGGCCCGTCTGAAGTTTGCCAGAGAGCACATGGATGATACAGCAGAGGATTGGGAGAATGTCATGTGGTCAGATGAAACCAAAGTAGAACTTTTTGGTATAAACTCAACTCGTCGTGTTTGGAGGAAGAAGAATACTGAGTTGCATCCCAAGAACACCATACCTACTGTGAAGCATGGGGGTGGAAACATCATGCTATGGGGCTGTTTTTCTGCCAAGGGGACAGGACGACTGATCCGTGTTAAGGACAGAATGAATGGGGCCAAGTATCGTGAGATTTTGAGCCAAAACCTCCTTCCATCAGTGAGAACTTTGAAGATGAAACGAGGCTGGGTCTTCCAACATGACAATGATCCAAAACACACCGCCCGGGCAACAAAGGAGTGGCTCCGTAAGAAGCATTTGAAAGTCCTGGAGTGGCCTAGCCAGTCTCCAGACCTCAACCCCATAGAAAATCTGTGGCGGGAGTTGAAAGTCCGTGTTGCTCGGCGACAGCCCCAAAACATCACTGCTCTTGAGAAGATCTGCATGGAGGAATGGGCCAAAATACCAGCTACTGTGTGTGCAAACCTGGTAAAGACCTATAGTAAACATTTGACCTCTGTTATTGCCAACAAAGGTTATGTTACAAAGTATTGAGTTGTATTTTTGTTATTGACCAAATACTTATTTTCCACCCTGATTTACGAATAAATTCTTTACAAATCCTACCATGTGAATTCATGGATTCTTTTTTCACATTCTGTCTCTCACAGTTGAAGTGTGCCTCTGGTGCAAATTACTGACCTCTGTCATCATTTTAAGTGGGGGAACTTGCACAATCGGTGGCTGACTAAATACATATTTTGCCCCACTGTATAGTAAGAACCTGACACCACTGTGCTAGAAGGATTTGCCGCTGCTTGCAATGATAGATGTAGAGAAACTGGCAGTTCAGTAGTAGGGAAGCTAGATGCTGCATGCAAATGGGGGATGAAGGAAAACCTGGCAACCCAGTGCCTTTTTTTTTATTAATTAATTTTGTCTATGCAGAGAACTGCCAACCGGGTGGTAGAAAAGCTGCTGCTTTTGCGAATGAGGGATAAAGGAACCTGGCAACCCGGTGCCGAGGTTTGCTGCAGAGGTTAGCCGAGGAGGGACGAGAGGCTGGGAACCTGGCAACTCGTGCCGAGATTTGCTGCAGAAATTTGGGAAGAAGGGATGAGTGGCTGAGAGCCTGGCAACTCAGTGCTGATGTTTGCTGCAGAGTTTAGCCGAGGAGGGAAGAGGCAGGGAACCTGCCAACTCGGTGCTGAAGCATGCTGCATTTGCTACGGAGGGATGGAGTAATGACAACTTTCTTTCTCTTAACTATGCTGAGAAACTGGGAACCCGATGGTCAAAAAGCTTGTTGCTGCTTTTGCAAATGAGGGAGGCAGGAACCTGGCAACCCTGTGCCGACGTTTGCTGCAGTTTGAGAGGGATGGATGGGTGGCTGGGAACCTGGCAACCCGGTGCCAAGGTTTGCTGCAGAATTTAGCTGAGGAGGTGTGGGAGGCTGGGAACCTGGCAACTCGGTGCCGACGTTTGCTGCAGTTTGAGAGGGATGCATGGGTGGCTGGGAACCTGGCAACTCGGTGCCAAGGTTTGCTGCCGAATTTGCGAAGGGGGGCGATGAGTGGCTGAGTGCCTGGCAACCCGGTGCCGACGTTTTCTGCGGAGTTTAGCAGAGGAGGGATGAGTGGCTGAGTGCCTGGCAACCCGGTGCCGACATTTTCTGCGGAGTTTAGCAGAGGAGGGATGAGTGGCTGAGTGCCTGGCAACCCGGTGCCGACATTTTCTGCGGAGTTTAGCAGAGGAGGGATGAGTGGCTGAGTGCCTGGCAACTCGGTGCCGACGTTTGCTGCGGAGTTTAGCAGAGGAGGGATGAGTGGCCGAGAACCTGGCAACTCGGTGCCAAGGTTTGCTGCCGAATTTGCGAAAGGGGGGGGGGATGAGTGGCTGAGTGCCTGGCAACCCGGTGCCGACGTTTTCTGCGGAGTTTAGCAGAGAAGGGATGAGGGGCTGAGTGCCTGGCAACCCGGTGCCGAGGTTTGCTGTGGAGTTTAACAGACGAGAGGTTGGGAACCTGGCAACTCTGTGCTGAAGGATATTGCATTTTTTTTTTTTGTGTGTGTGTGTGTGTGTGTCGTCTTTGCTGAGAAACTGGCAGTTCAGTGGTAGGAAGCTTGCTGCTGCGTTTGCGAATGGCGGATAGGGAAGAACCGGGGATCTAGGTGCCAACTTGCTTAAGCATTTAGTGAAAGGAGGGAAGGAAACAACACGACGATGGAGAACAGTAGCGAGTATGGAGCTAGCGACAGATTTCCAGCTTGCATTCCTACCTGGCGCTCGCGGGTGGGTGGAGCTACGAAGTATGCTGTCGCTTTTGCTGTTGCAGCTGAGATTTATTTGGAAGCGTGGGTTCGGCACTGACGGCCGTCTGCTTTTCGGCTAACTTGCCTGGCCTGAGACCCGTTTCGGAGCAACGTGAGAGGAGCTGTGAGTTCTGCTGGCGGGCGACCCCGCTGGTTTTCGCTGAAGTGGTGGGCGGCAGGAGTTACTTCATGACTGGATTTAGCGCAGATGAGACGACTGGATGGATGGGTTAGCAGACCGCATGTGGCAAGAAAACTGCCAGGAGGTCGTCAGCATTCGGTTCTTTGGAAGCGCCACCGTGATGTTTGGTGTGTTTCTGGGATTGCCGGAGGAAGCGATGGATGCAGAGCTTGAGTAGTTGTTCGTCTGACGCGCTGACGGACGAGAGGGTGATTTTAGCGAATGGAAGGGTGAGTAAAATTACATTACTCTTGAGAGATGAGCTGTGTTTAAAGGTATTCGCCGAGAATGGACCCTCGGCGAATCACGTAAATGAGAATGACGCACGTAAACGAGAACAGCTTGTAGAACTGGGGGAACCTATATAGATGACAACCGGAAAGAACGTGTTTGGAGGCGTGGTCCCGCTCCTGAAATTCTGATACACAATCTCCAAATAATCCAGGTAACGTGGACCTTGTCATGTTACTCTCACCATTCTCTGGTAATAGCAGACTAAGATCGTTAAAAACTTCAGGATGTAGAAGCAGTTTTTTAAAACCATATATTAACTCTTACAGGCCACTGTGTACTTTAATTTAATATTTTATCTGTTAAATCTATGCTTCTGGTAGAGCGGCGATGAGCTGTTCTGTTTATTTAGAAAATGAAACATCTACTTTATAAAAAAATTAAAAAATAAATTAAAAAATGAAGGTACACAGAGGAAGCTCAGATGCCCCAGTCTCACACTGGGACTTGAATACATCTTACATTTGCAGGTGAAATTTGTCTCAAAAGCCCACGTGGGCGTGCGATGTCATCTGTATCAGCAGATTAGTGCACGTTTCAGATTTTGTAAGAGAGCAGAGGGATGTTTTCAGCTTGAGACGTTTGTGTTCACAGGAAGGCTTTTGGAAGAGAAAATGATCCGACTCGTCAAGCTGGACTTGTGTCAGTATTTATTCAGGTTAGCATGCACACATCTGTGAAACTGTTCTACGAGCACGTGCTCAGGTCTACACACAGTC
>NC_140446.1:27737252-27762252 GCF_963576455.1 Neolamprologus multifasciatus
AGATGGGCAGTAACGCGTTACTTGTAATGCGTTACTGTAATCTGATTACTTTTTTCAAGTAACGAGTAAAGTAAGGGATTACTATTACTTTCCCGTAGGAACGCTGCGTTACTGCGTTACTAAAACTGTGATTTTTTGTGAGAATGTCTCATGACAGTGACGTAAGCGAGTGCGACGTTCGTGACAACAGCTGTGTGCAGATCAACAATGGATCATATATCGAGTGCAGAGAGAGTATGAGCGTGCAGCATTTAAAGCGTGGAAGTACTGACCTTACTTTGAGTTTGATTCCATAAAAAGTGACAAAAACATTAGTGTCCGTTGTGCGTGGGAAGAAAACTTCTTTTTACAGCAAAAAACCCTAAACTTCCAAACAAGCACCGAGTAGCTACGACGTAATGGGAAACTCACAGAGAAACTCGCGGATTCTTCCACTGACCGCTGCACACCTGCACCAGGGTAAACCTCTGCCTACCTCACTCCTGCTTTACAGGTGAAAATAGAGCAACAGGACCGCTAGTCTTTGACTTTATTTATTTTCTGCTGTGTTACTTGCATCTATTTGAAAGACTGAGTGTAAACACACAAAATATTTTATTTTATGTGCTGGAATGTGCAGAAAATAGGTTTAAATATTAAACTAATTTCTTCAAGTCAGAGAATGTTGCAGATAATTAAATTTTTGCTTGATGCATAAAGTTAAAAGATTAAAACTAATAAAACAAGTTTTAAAAAGAGACTTTTCCATTTGATTACATTTTGTATGATGATTATGCAGAAAAAGTAGAATTGGGCTGAAAGATCTATCACTTTATCACCTATTCAGGTTGTAAATCGTGTTTAGTAACTAAGTAACTAATTACTTTTGAAAATAATTAATCAGTAAAGTAACTGAATTACTTTTTGGGGGAAAGTAATCAGTAAATAGTTACTGATTACTTTTTTCAAGTAACTTGACCAACACTGCTGGTGAATCTCTTAGCGGCTCTGGTCTCCCTCTCCTCTCTCTGTGACCTCATCAGTTTTCCAGAGCTTGTATTCTAAATCATCTGTAACCATAACAATACAAATAACTGTCAACAAGTCACCTGTAAACAACACAATGCAAATCATTGCTTTGTTAACAGAAGAACAGTTGCAGTTCTGGACATTAAACTTCGGTTCATCTTAAAGGCTCATTTGGGTTTTTGCTCACATACAAAGTGTCAGATCAGACAAGAAGGTTTAGAGAAAACATTCAAGATTTTTTTCTGAGAGCATGTTTATACTCCACGTTGTCTTTAATAATGAGTTATTATTAATCTCTGGCTCTCTTCCTCCCCTCACCCCCAGCAGATGGCCCCGCCCCTCCCTGAGCCTGGTTCTGCTGGAGGTTTCTTCCTGTTCCTGCTCACTCATAGGGGGTCATCGGATTGTTTGGGTTTTCTCTGTCTTCTCTGCAATATTGTTGGGTCTTTACCTTACACTACAGCATGAAGGGCTTTCAGGCAACTGGTGCTATACAAATAAAACTGAAGTGAAAAGAAGAATCCTTCAGAGAATAACCGACTCCCCTCTCATCCCCATGGTCACTGATATTTCTTCCCTTAACTCTATAAGGTAATATTTGTGTTTTTCTGCTCTGTCATGATGTCCTCCTCCACCCACCGCAGTAAATATACTGTCATTCCTCCTCATGGTTTAGGACCGTCTCCGAGCACACTCTCGGTCTCACAAAGTCAGGCATGTTCTGCGTTGTTGCTGGTACTCTAATATTCAATAGCAATAATCAATCATATTGCTATGACAGTGATGCTGATGCTGCTAAGACAGGACTGGCTTCAAAAGAGAGCCTTTCATGAGGCAACGGGTTCCACGTTTGGACTGATGAGCCTATCCTCTGACTCATGGATCAGAAAAGACTGGTAAATTTGTCCTTATGACATCAAGACAACACCCTCAGTGGGACACCATGGAAAATGTATTTAGGAATGCTGTGCAGTGCTTCCAGAGACATAAAGTGGACAAATAGAGAGATTCTGCATGAATGTGCAGGAGAAAAGGGGAAGAGATAGGAGCATAGTGTAGCAACAGTGAGAAAGAGGAACAGAAAAATGAGACAAAGACAGAAGGTTTAAAAAGAAAGAGAAGCGCTGCAGAGGTTTTTCAAGAAGTATAGTTGGAGAAAGCCTCTTGTCCTCTGAAGAGAAATGTTTGCACTGGAGACAATGAGGCTGCCTCGGGCAGAGACCTGGGGAGGTTTCAGTGCCAGCCAGGCCTCCAACAGTCTTTTCCTCAAAGCCATTCAACACAACAGCAACCTGCTCAAAGCCAGAATCAGCGGTGCCACCTTTCAGCTGCAGCGGTGTTTAGCTTTGTGCTTTTTATTTGGTGGATCTTCAAACAAACTCACAGGTTTCCACAGAGATGCCAAATGATGGCGATGAGCTCAGCTGGTTCCCTTTGATCACATGCTGAGCGACTGCAGGATGCTCTTTTCACAGTGACAAACGATTAAACGCTGTAGTTTGGCTTTCAACAGATAATTTGCTTTACTTCCAACTGCAGGTCTTCTTTCTATCATATCTTCACAAACTGGTTGAAATACAGTCATGTGTTTATTAAATGAGTGAATTAGTTACTAAATAAGTGTTTAAAATACACATTTTAACAAGGTTGTTGTTGGACAAAGTCTGACGAGAACCTTGTTAAAATGTGTAACTGGCTTCAAAACTGCTGCTTGGTATTTTCAGAGTTTCACAGAGTAAATGAATAAGCTCTTTCAAATATCAAGAGCTGCTGCAGCAGGGTTAGGAGAAAGTATCACCTCCCAGCTAATTTTGAACTCAGGAGCTATTTGTTCAGTGCCGTCTCAGTTAGACTGTTTTAGCATTCTCCACATTAACAAGCCTATCATAAATCATGCAATATAACAAATGGACTTATGCTGTGTAGATAGTGCTGCTCCTCCCGATGCCCAGAACAAGGAAAGCAAAGGTCAAATGATTAGCCTTGGTATCCCTGTGTGCCTTTAATGATAGTGCAGACCCTTTGTGCTGGGTGCGTGCCTCCTCAGCACATGTAGCGCTTGTTAAATACAGAACAGAGATAAATTAATGAAGGCTTTGTCCTGCTGCTTTGTTGGCCACTGAATAACTCAGGAGTGATGACTGAGCACAAATGTAGGCACACTGTACAGTAGCTCTACTGTAGAACTGTAAAGTTCCTAATTAATGTAGCAGTGTGTGTTTATTAGTATTAACTAACAATAAATGACACAGACTTTTATTTTTTATGAATTACAGTCCAATTTACTGCTAGTTCTCATGGAAACAAGAGCCACACCTTCGGTGTTTTAAGCACAACATGTGCATGTCCGCCTGGTGGCTCCCTTCACCTCTGGTGTCCACCATTTGGTTTGGGGGTTACCATCACGACAGGCACCAACCAACATGCGGCTGCAGTTCAGTGAAGCGGCTTCGGCAATGGAGGTGCTGAACACGGTGCCTTCAGACTCAGAGTCCTGTTGTTGAAGCTCTGCCTCAGGTGGGAGTTGAAGACATCGCGGACTGGGGCCAGCACACCCTCACTGTACATTTAGGTGCACCAGGTGTGTCCAGCATCCTCCCCCGCTACCTGATCCAACTCACCACAGGTGATGACCAGTTGACAGCTCAGCCCCTCGTTTTCACCCAAGTGTCCAGAACATATGGCCACAGGTCTGGTGATACGACTATAAAATTGATCATTAACTTGTCTTCCAGGGCGTCCTGGTGCCACGTGCACTTATGGACACCCTTATGTTCAAACATGGTGTTCATTATGGACAAACTGTGGTTTGCACAGAAGTCCAATAACCAAACACCGCTCAGGTTCAGATCCAGGACGCCGCTCCTCCCAGTCACGCCCCTCTAGGTCTCACTGCCGTTGCC
Organism: Neolamprologus multifasciatus; assembly: GCF_963576455.1. Classification (NCBI taxonomy): domain Eukaryota; kingdom Metazoa; phylum Chordata; class Actinopteri; order Cichliformes; family Cichlidae; genus Neolamprologus; species Neolamprologus multifasciatus. The sequence goes on from NC_140446.1 coordinate 27,741,164, forward strand.
CACATGAGCATTGAAGTCTCCCAGTAGGACAACAGAGTCACCAGGTGAAGCACCCTTACGCACCCCACCCAGGGACTCCTAGAAGGCTGGGTACTTGGTCAGGACCCGTTCCCCAACCTGAAGGCGTAGGAAACAAACCCTCTCATCTACTGGGAGAAACCCCAACGTACAGGAAGCAAACCAAGGAGATACTAGGAGATCCACCCAGCCCGCCACCTCTCACCAAGGGGAACTCCAGACTGAGAGCGAGTCCAGCCCCTTTCCAGGAGACTGGTTCCAGTACCCAAGCCATTAAGGCCGTTAAGGTGAGCCCAACTATATCTAGTCTGATGTTTGATGCTGCATTTGAAATTAACTGCCACTTAAAAACACCACTCCCTTTATGTTCACTCCACTTTTGTAGCGCTAGCTGAAACTAAAGTACCAATAACCACTTCAGGCCTGGACTGGGACAAAAATAATTAGCTAGTCTCCGTCATTCTCCCTTTAAGACCCTCTTTGTGCCTACCTACATCTCCACCACAGACGCCTCAGCCAGAGCTCCATCCAAGCCTCAGCCTCCATCAGCAACACCAGCACCACCAGCATCACAGCACCACCAGCACCTGTAGCACCAGTAGCACCACCATCACCACCATCATCACCAGAACCACCAGCACCACCAGCACCACCATCACCACCAGCACCACCAGAACCACCAGAACCACCATCACCACCAGCACCACCAGCACCAGTAGCACCACCATCACCACCAGAACCACCAGCACCACCATCACCACCAGAACCACCAGCACCACCATCACCACCAGCACCACCAGCACCAGTAGCACCAGTAGCACCACAATCACCACCATCACCACCATCACCAGTAGCACCACCAGCACCAGTAGCACCACCAGCACCACCAGCACCAGTAGCACCACCATCACCACCAGCACCACCAGCATCACCAGCACCAGCAGCACCAGTAGCACCACCATCACCACCAGCACCACCATCACCACCAGCACCAGTAGCACCAGTAGCACCGCCAGCACCACCAGCACCACCATCACCACCAGCACCACCAGCACCAGTAGCACCAGTAGCACCACCATCACCACCAGCACCACCATCACCACCAGCACCACCATCACCACCAGCACCAGTAGCACCACAGCACCACAGCACCACCAGCACCAGTAGCACCAGTAGCACCACCATCACCACCAGCACCAGTAGCACCACCAGCACCACCAGCACCACCAGAACCACCAGCACCACCATCACCACCAGCACCACCACCACCAGTAGCACCAGTAGCACCACAATCACCACCATCACCACCAGCACCAGTAGCACCAGTAGCACCACCAGCACCACCAGCACCAGTAGCACCAGTAGCACCACCAGCACCACCAGCACCAGTAGCACCACCAGCACCACCATCACCAGTAGCACCACCATCACCAACATCACTACCAGAACCACCACCAGCACCACCATCACCACAAGCACCACCATCACCAGTAGCACCACCATCACCACCACCACCACCACCACCACCACCAGCACCACCATCACCAGTAGCACCACCATCACCACCAGCACCAGTAGCACCACAGCACCACAGCGCCACCAGCACCAGTAGCACCACAGCACCACAGCACCACCAGCACCACCATCACCACCAGCACCACCAGCACCACCATCACCACCAGAACCACCAGAACCACCAGCACCACCAGCACCAGTAGCACCACCAGCACCACCAGCACTAGTAGCACCACAGCACCACAGCACCACCAGCACCACCATCACCACCAGCACCACCAGCACCAGTAGCACCACCATCACCACCATCACCACCAGAACCACCAGCACCACCAGCACCACCAGCACCAGTAGCACCACAGCACCACCAGCACCACCAGCACCACCATCACCACCAGCACCACCAGCACCAGTAGCACCACCATCACCACCATCACCACCAGAACCACCAGCACCACCAGCACCACCAGCACCAGCAGCACCACCAGCACCAGTAGCACCACAGCACCACCAGCACCACCAGCACCACCATCACCACCAGCACCACCAGCACCAGTAGCACCACCAGCACCAGCAGCACCACCAGCACCAGTAGCACCACAGCACCACCAGCACCACCATCACCACCAGCACCACCAGCACCAGTAGCACCACCAGCACCACCAGCACCAACATCACCACCAGCACCACCAGCACCAGTAGCACCAGTGTATAGTAAGAGTTTAAAAACAAAAAAATTCTCTCTCTCTCTTTTGCTCTGACGAGGTTTTTCATTGTGATTTTCCCGATGAAGCCAAACAACAGTCGTCGTCAGCAGCTCCGGGTGATGGGCGGTACCTCCATCAGAAGAATCCCTCAGCTCACTCTCAGTTTCAGCCCAGGATCTCCAAGTCTCGGCACTGAGGAGTTTCCTGCATTCTAACCTTGCTTCCCCTTGCACACTTTGGATCTAACTCTTGAGGTCACACTTATCAGCCTGTCTCTGAATTTACACATTTGATGGATTACACAGACTAATATGAAAATATCCAGCTTTACGTTTCAACTCTCCTAATGCCATTACTCGGGGATATCCTTAGTTAAAGGTACATAACCTTGTTATTGAATGGTCAGGGGTTGAGTGGCTTCCTGGAGTGACTTCTGTCTCCACTTGCTGGCAGACTCTCTTACCATCAGCTAAAAGAGGAGTCACTGACCCCAATAACAGCCACCAGATCTGCTTCTTCACACACTGCAGTTTGCCATCTGACAGGAATTATGACAGGAGGACACGGGGAGTTTTTAGCAGTAAATTTGGTATTTGAGAAACAGAGGCATCGTTTGGTGGAGGCTGAGTATCCGTTTGTGGCATGGACGATGAAAACCTACTCTGTAGTCAGTCAGGTAAAAGGTCCCACTCATGCGAGGTGCATGTGTGGGACCCACTTCACTTTCAGGAACTTCACTGATGGGCTGTGTGCCTGAGAGCCTCACTTCACTGTGTCTTCACAGCATATGCACTTATTTCGTCCCCCTATGAGACTTATGCTGCTGTGTGTCTGCCACCAGGGACAAAATCTAATGATATTAACAAATGTTAGTGCTTTAAGTGAAATATTAATTTTGTTGTTGTCATGTCATCATAACATTTCACAGCAAAATGAAGTTTCTAATTTCACTTTAATTTTAATTTGAAGTTAGTGTACACATGTATTATAGTGCACCAAAGCTCTGCACAGACATGCAGAATAGCACGAGTTTGTAAATTCAGCAAAACGTCAGCAGCTAAAGAGCACAGCATCCCTCATTCATTCTCTGGAGAGTGAATATCTGTGAAGTGTGTTCATAGAAATACTGGTGACTGTGAGTTCAGGCAGCTGCAAACAGCACTGCTGACAACACAATACTCATGACATTCATCTTTCATGAACAAAATCAGAAGAACATTTAGACGAGAAAGTTGAAACACGACAGAAACAAAGAGTAACACTGTAACCCACTGAGCTGGGGAACATCTGCAAACCAATCCCTGCTTCTTTGGGTTATGAGACATTATTTCAGTGGTAAAACGTGTGATTTGTCTCTATTTCCACAGTAGGAGCACAGAATGATCACAGCTGCATGGTTGGTGTGGAGAAAGTTTAGTGAACACGATTGGAGGAGTTCAAAACGTTTCAGAAAGAAAGATGTACCGGCTCATTTCTGAGACTTGAACTTAGCTGAAACTCTAAATAGTAAACTGGGAACATGAGTTTAAACAACAACAACAACAACAACAACAACAACAAAAATAATAATAATAATATATTTTCTCATAGTTTCATTCATATAGTCATTTCAACTCTTCAGGGAAGACAAAGAGAGAGAGGAGCACACACAGCAGCTGTTTATGACCTCGGCCTCCCACACAGGCAGCATGTTCTGCTGCACTGCCCTCCTATTACAGCCCCGCTCGTTAAGCAGCGCTCGGCCAGAGCAGCAGCAGCCACCCAGAAATTAATTGAATATAAGCTTGTTCAGCACGTGTGGCATAGATTACACACATTCATGAGTGCACATATGCACAGACAGTTAAGTTTGTGTGATTAAGAACACACAGTCATTTGTTGGAGACTCACTAACAGCAGCTATGAGTGTCCATACTGTCTCTAACTATACTGTCTCTAACTATACTGTCTCTAACTATACTGTCTTAAACACCAAAGAAATATTACAGGAACTGAAATAAAGTTTCTATAATACAACTGGGTGAAAGATTTCACAAAACGTTATTAAACTTTAGTTAAAAGTACGCGCTGCACAATAATATTTATTAATAGTATTTACTGTTATATTCACATAGATCATCGCGATGATGTTGTTTATTATATTGCTCTCTTTTTTGCTTGTTTTCTCTTTTTTCTTTCTCAACAGGTGATTGATAGATCAAATAGACCAATAATCCAGCCACTGTTATCATCGTCAATGCCCTGTACCAACACAGAGCAGAGCAGCTATCTGAACGCTACCCCAACAGAGGTCGATTATCTTGTTAATAATTTCACCTCCTCACTACGTACGACTCTGGATACTGTAGCTCCTGTGAAAACTAAGGTCTCTAATCAGAAGTACCTGACCCCGTGGTATAATTCTCAAACACGTACCCTAAAGCAGATGACTCGTAATCTGGAGAGGAAATGGCGTGTCACAAATTTAGAGGATCATCATTTAGCCTGGAGAAATAGTTTGTTGCTTTATAAGAAAGCCCTCCGCAAAGCCAGAACAGCTTACTACTCATCACTGATTGAAGAAAATAAGAACAACCCCAGGTTTCTCTTCAGCACTGTAGCCAGGCTGACAAAAAGTCAGAGCTCTTTTGAGCCAACCATCCCTTTAACGTTAACTAGTGATGACTTCATGAACTTCTTCACAAATAAAATTTTTATCATTAGAGAAAAAATTACCAATAATCATCCCACAGATGTAATATTATCTACAGCTACTCTTAGTTCCATTGATGTTAAGTTAGACTCTTTTTCTCCAATTGATCTTTCTGAGTTAACTTCAATAATTACTTCCTCCAAACCATCAACGTGTCTTTTAGACCCCATTCCTACAAAACTGCTCAAAGAAGTCCTGCCATTGATTAATTCTTCGATCTTATATATGATCAACCTATCTCTAATAATCGGCTATGTACCACAGGCCTTCAAGGTGGCTGCAGTTAAACCTTTACTCAAAAAGCCATCTCTAGACCCAGCAGTCTTAGCTAATTATAGGCCAATCTCCAACCTTCCTTTATATCAAAAATCCTTGAAAGAGTAGTTGTCAAACAGCTAACAGATCATCTGCAGAGGAATGGTTTATTTGAAGAGTTTCAGTCAGGTTTCAGAGTTCATCACAGCACAGAAACAGCTTTAGTGAAGGTTACAAATGATCTTCTTATGGCCTCTGACAGTGGACTCATCTCTGTGCTTGTCCTTCTTGACCTTAGTGCAGCATTCGATACTGTTGACCAAAATATCCTATTAGAGCGATTAGAACATGCTGTAGGTATTACAGGTATTGCACTGCAGTGGTTTGTATCATATCTATCTAATAGACTCCAATTTGTGCATGTAAATGGAGAGTCCTCTTCACACACTGAGGTTAATTATGGAGTTCCACAGGGTTCAGTGCTAGGACCAATTCTGTTTACATTATACATGCTTCCCTTAGGCAGCATCATTAGAAGACATAGCATACATTTTCACTGCTATGCAGATGACACCCAGCTCTATCTGTCCATGAAGCCAGATAACACACACCAATGAGTTAAACTGCAGGAATGTCTTAAAGACATAAAGACTTGGATGGCCACTAACTTTCTGCTTCTTAACTCAGATAAAACTGAGGTCATTGTACTCGGCGCTGAAAAGCTTAGAAATATGGTATCTAACCAGATTCTTACTCTGGATGGCATTACCTTGGCCTCCAGTAACACTGTGAGGAACCTTGGAGTTATTTTTGACCAGGATATGTCCTTCAACGCACATATTAAACAAATATGTAAGACTGCGTTCTTCCATTTGCGCAACATCTCTAAAATTAGAAATATCCTGTCTCAGAGTGACGCTGAAAAACTAGTTCATGCATTTATTACTTCCAGGCTAGACTACTGCAATTCATTATTATCAGGATGTCCAAAAAAACTCACTGAAAAGCCTTCAGCTAATCCAAAATGCTGCAGCAAGAGTCCTGACAGGGACTAGAAAGAGAGAGCATATTTCTCCTGTTTTGGCTTCCTGTTAAATCCAGAATTCAAAATCCTGCTCCTCACATACAAGGTCTTAAATAATCAGGCCCCATCTTATCTTAATGACCTTGTAGTACCATATCACCCTATTAGAGCACTTCGCTCTCGCTCTGCAGGCCTACTTGTTGTTCCTAGAGTATTTAAAAGTAGAATGGGAGGCAGAGCCTTCAGTTTTCAGGCCCCTCTTCTATGGAACCAGCTTCCAGTTTGGATTCAGGAGACAGACACTATCTCTACTTTCAAGATTAGGCTTCAAACTTTCCTTTTTGCTAAAGCATATAGTTAGGGCTGGACCAGGTGACCCTGAATCCTCCCTTAGTTATGCTGCAATAGATGTAGGCTGCCGGGGGATTCCATGATGCATTGAGTTTTTCCTTTCCAGTCACCTTTCTCACTCACTATGTATTAACAGACCTCTCTGTATTGAATCATATCTGTTATTAATCTCTGTCTCTCTTCCACAGCATGTCTTTATCCTGTCTTCCTTCTCTCACCCCAACCAATCACAGCAGATGGCCCCGCCCCTCCCTGAGCCTGGTTCTGCCGGAGGTTTCTTCCTGTTAAAAGGGAGTTTTTCCTTCCCACTGTCGCCAAAGTGCTGCTCATAGGGGGTCATATGATTGTTGGGCTTTTCTCTGTATCTATGAAGCGCCTTGAGGCGACTTTTGTTGTGATTTGGCGCTATATAAATAAAATTGAATTGAATTGAATTGAATTGAATGGAATAGATGTGTTTTTTGTCTGTTTGTTTTGTTGGTTTTTGCCCTTTATCGCCGTCCCTCTTCCCCGCTGTTTTTCTTTGTGTCTTTCTTTCCCCCAGTCATGTCTGTCCCGTGTTCAGCAGGTTAAAATAAAAATAAACAATAAAAGGTGAATCAAATAGACCAATAAGGCAAGGCTGGGATGGTCCATTTGGTAAAGTAAATCTGTTGTCCATCTTTCTTTGCCTTTAGACAATAATTCTGATGCAAAAGAGCCAAACGGGACAGGCAGAGAAAATAAATAAATAAATAAATAAATAAATAAATCCTTGATTGTTAATAAACAGTCACAACTGTTTCCTATTCATAAGTAATGTTATGATTTATGTGCATTCATGGCTTCATGTTTTGTGGTTTTGTTAAAGCCTTTTGGAAAAACTTCCATCTACAATGGAGAAAAAATGAATTGATCCGCTGTTGATTTCAAAGCTCACTTATAAAGAAATGACCCCACAGAGATGAAAACATTATGCTTTGTGGCTGACGTTCAGCACGAAGGTTTCTCCCACACAACCCTCGCATCTATGTTTCTCAGGTTATTATGGTCCTGACTGTTAGCGCCGAGCGCTGACACGAGCAGAGCTAAACCTGATTAACAATCAAGGCAGAGCTGCTTATTTTCACTTCCTTTTGATTCATGATCCACAGGCTGCGAGTCAGTCCGGGGTCACCAAGTCTTTTCATGAGTTATGAGAGCGTTTAGTGGGTATTAGACAGCTATTTGTGCCGGCTAATCACCGCAGGTGTGTGGAGGAGTCTGCCTCGTGGGTGAGGTTAATTGCAAGAAGGAAGGCCTCGGTGTCCAAGCAGGTGTCCACATGAGTGGAGAGGAGGCGAAGGAAGCGGTAGATACGGGGTCAAATATTAGAGACCTGCTACTTCTACTGTAATTCATCAGAGAAACTAGACACACACACACACACTTCGGTCATCATCACAGCGTTTTAAAGCAGTATTACAGTCACACAGTCTGCAGAACAACAAGAGCAATCAGATCATGTGACAGCGATAAGATGGCGCGACCACGTCCGGACTTCCTGACCGCTACGCTCACACTGTGAACCTTTTTACTTATTTATTGCTTTGTTATACATCAAAATCTTCTAGTTTTATAGATTCATCTTTGTGTATATTTACTGTACATAATGTTTCCTCTCTCTTTGTGCACAGTCGAGGAGCGTACAGGACACATGTCACTGCGTGTTATAACTTCATCTTGTATCTTGAATCTAGTAAAGAGTTGAGTCAGTGTGCAGAGCTCTCCATCCACCCCTGATCTCCTGTCAGGTACACAAAAGTTGTTGAGAAAACCTGAACAAAACATTTTTTATTGATAAGTTTGAAAGTTTGTTGCACAATATTATAAGCTACTCCATCATTCATAACAATGGAAACAACGTTAGACATCTGAAGGACGAGGGATCCTCCCTTGAAGCAACACTTTATGTATCTTGACCATGAATGACTCTTTTCTGTTTTTATTTATTTTATTTTTTATTATTCCTACAGAAGAATCACCTGCAGCTTCAGAGGATACGTTTCTGAAACCTGACTGAAACTCTTCAAATAAACCATTCCTCTGCAGATGATCTGTTAGCTGTTTGACAACTACTCTTTCAAGGATGTTTGATATGAAAGGAAGGTTGGAGATTGGCCTATAATTAGCTAAGACTGCTGGGTCTAGAGATGCTTTTTGAGTAAAGGTTTAACTACAGCCAGCTTGAAGGCCTGTGGTACATAGCTGATTATTAGAGATAGGTTGATCATATTTAAGATCGAAGCATTAATTAATGGCAGGACTTCTTTGAGCAGTTTTGTAGGAATGGGGTCTAAAAGACACATTTGGAGAAAAGGAAACTAGTAGCTGTGGCCTAAATGATGTTATGTGTAATGAAAACATTCATGAAGTCATTACTAGTTAAGGTTAAAGGGATGCTTGGCTCAGCAGAGCTCTGACCTTCTGTCAGTACACGTTACACTGAAGGAGACGAAATCCTCCAAAATCTGTCGAATTCATTCAGAGATAAATTTGCACAAAATCACAACTTTCCATAAAACTGTAGACTTCCCCGACACCATCAGCTTAATCAGTGTGATGATAATTATTGCAGGTGTACACCACACCACAGTATTCCAGAAACAACAGCGACATGTGTATCCAGTGAAAAAGATGGTGACACATGATGTAAGAGATGATAAGAAACTCACGATGGAAACAGACAATAAGAAAACCTGTGAGGGTGAGCGGCTGAGACGAGAGGCTACTTCAGTGCTGAGCTGTCCTTTCAAACACAGACAGTCATAATAGCAGCTCTCCTGTCTCTAAAAGCATGAGTGTCATTAAATCAATAATTCATTTACTTTAATGAGATAAGTACTCGCAAAACTAATTGCATACCACCCCATTTAGCCCAGCCAGTCAGGACCTTAATGCAAAATATCTCATTGCTATTGTAGCTGCAGGACAAAGACTGAGGGGCCTCAGGATGGAGGGACTGAAGAAGAAGCAAAAAGAGGAGAAGAAATAAAAAGAAAAGTGTGGGAGAGAGTGGAATAATAGAGTGAATGGGGTGGATGCAAACGACAGCAGTGGGACATTTCTGAGGAGTTAAATCTCACTTCTACAGTCTTTGGATCCTCGGCTTGTCCTTCCTCGCTCCGACTATGTTGTGGAATAATATGATATGGAAAGTTTGTTTTTCACGAGTGTTACAGGATCATCTTGGCCTGGTTCTGTTATCCTCAGAACGGGGCAGTTCACAAAGTTAAAGGTCTTATCCAGGACACCAGGAGCAAATCCAGTCAAAGGTTTAGAGAACCAGGGGACTGAAGAGACTGCAGGACCTGGATGTGACCAGAGACTCTTTGGCTGTTCCACCTCTCTCAGCCTGCCTCTCTCAGCCTGCAACATACTGTCCACTATGTATCTGACATAGTGGACAGTATGTTCTCCTTTTGTCTTTGCAAAAGCCTCTCCTCTCTTCTTCATGTTTAAAACGTGCAGAGAGTTCACTTATTCTTTAAATATATATTAAATATACCTGTGTTGTTTAAAAGACAAATGTAATCAAACATAAAGCCAGTAAAACATTTAATTTAATTTAATTTAATTTAATTTAATTTAATTTAATTTAATTTAATTTAATTTAATTTAATTTAATTTAATTTAATTTAATTTAGCTAAAACTGTTAGTTAAAGTTAAAGTTTAACTTTTAATAACAAATTCAGACATTAGAAAATTGTCAAAATACAGTTTTCTTCCTATCTCAACACCAAGATTGTCTCTACCTGCTCTTGAAACGGGGAATTTTCGTGTAATCGCAGAATAGTTTAGAGTATTTTACAGTAAATTTGTTGGGTTTTCTTTTTTTTGTCTTTTTTTTTTTTTTACCAAAATTTGCAAAATTTCAGACAACTAATAATAAGAGAAATGCAAAAAAAAATAAAACAGATTTGTTTAAATTCAAATGATAATAAAACGTGTTTTTCAGACAGGATGTTGTAGCCATGAAGTTTGAAACATTTTAGTCTGAATGCTGAGGTGTTTCTGGGAAACCCTTGACGGTTCATCGAGGCTTACATTCCTGATGTGTACTGTATAGCAGGTTGCAAGTCTCACATCAAGGTCGAGTGTCGTGTTTGCAATCATCATCCTCACTCTTCTTCTGTGTCCCATTGTGCATCACATGGACTCTGTGTTCGTCTTCCTTCCTCACAGAAGGAACACATTGGTGCTTCTACAGCTTCTGCTCACATTTAATTCAGGACAGGTCAATGTTTCATGTGTTTCACCAGGTTTCACAGGCACTGCTGTTAACTTCAGCAGGTTGAAACATAGTTGTGTGTTTGACTGTAGGAGCCGCGTTCAGTGTGGTTCTAAGTTCAGGCTTCTCTGTTTTCATCATTCTCTTTTTCAGTTTTGTCCTCTATTGTTTCTCCATAAAAGTAAAACAAATAAAAATTGAAAATTGAATTGAAAGAGGTGTTATTAACAGAATTTAGTGCAAGTGTAACTATTAGAGGTGTTTTTTTAATCGTCATCATTCTGTAATTGATGTGATTCAACCACAAGCCATCAAGTAATAACGTAGACGTGATCTTACAGTAGCAGTACATTATTTGAATTTTAAAATTATGTTAACAGTAAACATTGTAACTCAAAAGGTAGTAATACTTTTTGTGTAAAAAGACAACACTAATATTGTCACCAATGTAACCTTTGTTACAATTGTTACAACCTTTGTTACAAAATTGTTTTATCCATACATTTATTACATTTGTAACACTGCATGTCTATTGGTATAATTGGCAAATCATTTTATTTATAAAACACAACTAATATTAGCACTTCTGACCTTGTTTATTTTTAGCACTTTAATCTTTGACCATATTTCTATTCATACGTTTGTACTGTCATTGTTTTACTTAATGTAAACATCTCCAAACTACAGACGAGCTCATGTAAATTTCCACTATGGAAAACTTCTACAATTTAAGAAGCCATTAATTTACATAATTTCACAGTATCTGCATGGCGCTCCGGCTGGTTGATCATTATGGGTGTTTTTAATGTGTTTGTTGGTTTTTTACTTTTGATTGATCCTTCTATCCTTTGCAAAGCCAGCAAGAGGAAATTGTAAAATATCTTCAGAGATACGCTCTAAAAGGATCAGCTGATGTGCACGACTCTAACTGATGAAGAAGCAACATGTTGGTCAGAGTTGTCTGTAGTGACAGCCCACCCAGCTCCCCTTTTGCAGTGTCCTCTCTGCTGCCAGCACTGACAGTGGAAGGTCAATGCAGAATGTGACTAATGACTGTCCAATAAGGTCAAATATACATTTTCAGTAAAATTCACACCTAACAATGTGGTTATTGGTTCCTCTGCTAATCCAAAGAACATAAATGTAAAGAGCAGGCAGTGTACTGTCATCAATAAGATGCCAGTTTCAGAGTAAGAAAGTTGCATCAAAGTACACACAAGCTTAATGTGGAGGGTGACTGAAATGCAGTAGAGGTTATATGATGGGCGATGTGCATCAGACATCAAAGAAGTCATCTTCAAACCTCCTCACCACGTCTAACTACACAAACTTTATTTTGTGCTGTTTTGATGAAATCAGACGTATCCACTATGGCGTCTTGGCAGGCTTTAAAAAGCTCCTTTTCAGTCCTGATATTGAACATAGATTATGGAGTGATCAGTCTTCACATAGATCTACATCTCATAGCTCATCCTTTATGTCAGTGGGACTGTAATGGATCACACGGCTCTGCAGCAGTGTGCTGACAGGGAGGAATCTGACTGCACAGATCTTTTCTCTGAGAGCAGCTGATTCTTACATGTAAAGATCGCCTCAGCCTATCAGGCGGTGAGGACTGTGATCCTAAAATCATTCCTTTGTTGTTTTCAACCACACCACCGTTCACACACCCACACAGACACCCACACATATACAGTGGGGCAAAAAGTATTTAGTCAGCCACCGATTGTGCAAGTTCCCCCACTTAAAATGATGACAGAGGTCAGTAATTTGCACCAGAGGTACACTTCAACTGTGAGAGACAGAATGTGAAAAAAAAATCCATGAATTCACATGGTAGGATTTGTAAAGAATTTATTCGTAAATCAGGGTGGAAAATAAGTATTTGGTCAATAACAAAAATACAACTCAATACTTTGTAACATAACCTTTGTTGGCAATAACAGACGTCAAACATTTACTATAGGTCTTTACCAGGTTTGCACACACAGTAGCTGGTATTTTGGCCCATTCCTCCATGCAGATCTTCTCAAGAGCAGTGATGTTTTGGGGCTGTCTCCGAGCAACACGGACTTTCAACTCCCGCCACAGATTTTCTATGGGGTTGAGGTCTGGAGACTGGCTAGGCCACTCCAGGACTTTCAAATGCTTCTTACGGAGCCACTCCTTTGTTGCCCGGGCGGTGTGTTTTGGATCATTGTCATGTTGGAAGACCCAGCCTCGTTTCATCTTCAAAGTTCTCACTGATGGAAGGAGGTTTTGGCTCAAAATCTCACGATACTTGGCCCCATTCATTCTGTCCTTAACACGGATCAGTCGTCCCTGTCCCCTTGGCAGAAAAACAGCCCCATAGCATGATGTTTCCACCCCCATGCTTCACAGTAGGTATGGTGTTCTTGGGATGCAACTCAGTATTCTTCTTCCTCCAAACACGACGAGTTGAGTTTATACCAAAAAGTTCTACTTTGGTTTCATCTGACCACATGACATTCTCCCAATCCTCTGCTGTATCATCCATGTGCTCTCTGGCAAACTTCAGACGGGCCTGGACATGCACTGGCTTCAGCAGCGGAACACGTCTGGCACTGCGGGATTTGATTCCCTGCCGTTGTAGTGTGTTACTGATGGTGACCTTTGTTACTTTGGTCCCAGCTCTCTGCAGGTCATTCACCAGGTCCCCCCGTGTGGTTCTGGGATCTTTGCTCACCGTTCTCATGATCATTCTGACCCCACGGGATGAGATCTTGCGTGGAGCCCCAGATCGAGGGAGATTATCAGTGGTCTTGTATGTCTTCCATTTTCTGATGATTGCTCCCACAGTTGATTTTTTCACACCAAGCTGCTTGCCTATTGTAGATTCACTCTTCCCAGTCTGGTGCAGGTCTACAATTCTTTTCCTGGTGTCCTTCGAAAGCTCTTTGGTCTTGGCCATGGCGGAGTTTGGAGTCTGACTGGTTGAGGCTGTGGACAGGTGTCTTTTATACAGATGATGAGGTCAAACAGGTGCCATTCATACAGGTAACGAGTGGGGGACAGAAAAGCTTCTTACAGAAGACGTTACAGGTCTGTGAGAGCCAGGGATTTCCTTGTTTGAGGTGACCAAATACTTATTTTCCACCCTGATTTACGAATAAATTCTTTACAAATCCTACCATGTGAATTCATGGATTTTTTTTCACATTCTGTCTCTCACAGTTGAAGTGTACCTCTGGTGCAAATTACTGACCTCTGTCATCATTTTAAGTGGGGGAACTTGCACAATTGGTGGCTGACTAAATACTTTTTTGCCCCACTGTACACTGCTCACAAAAACATATAAGAACACTTTTTAATCAGAGTGTGGCATCTGGTCAGTTAGCAGAGGGGCAAAGGAAATGTCATGGTATTTGTATTTCAGACTGTGTGATCGTGTTATTTGATCATTGTTGGTCATAGTTTTGGCTTTCTTTGCTTAGTGACTGCAGTCCTTCCTCCCTCAGCAGTTATGTCAGCCTGTGTTTAGTCTCTGTTCCCATGTCTACTCTATGCTTTTCCCGTTCCCACGTTTCATGTCCTCGTCACTATGTTCCCCGTGTCTCCCCCGTTACTGTGTTAAGCTTGAGTGTCGCGAGTCTGAGCTTCGGTCTGTGTGTTTCCTGTTTTATTTTGAGGTCCTTGTCCTGAGTCAGTGGCTGTGTCCCAATTCAGGGTCTGCAGCCTTAAAGTACGCAGCCTCAACGATCCTCAAGGGCCGCGTACTTAAAGACCGCTAAGACCGGATGTGCGAGGCTTGTGAAATGGGACGGTCTAGCCTCCGTTGCGCTGCCCAGGTTGCCTAGCAACCATGATACTAACAGCTGGAAACGTTTCATACAGCTTTGTTTGACAGAAATGAAGGAGAAAATCTTTTGTTCATTTGTTTGTTTCTACATGAGCTTTGATCATTCTCTGATTAAGCTCAGCTATTGAACGGCGTATATTTTAAAGTAAAGGCTTTAAAACCAAGTTAGTACAAACGTCACTAATGTCACATGACTTTGCCGACATGTGGCCAACAGGAATGTTTTAATGATCTTCGTTATTAAACATTTGCACATAAATAAGTGACATAATATTCAGTACTTAGTTTACTAAGTTACTCTTCGGCGCCCCTCATCCGCCGCGCTATGCATTCTGGGATATGTTGGGCCACGAAGTCTACACCGCCACGTCCTTAAAATTCAGGGAAATGAAGGACGCATTTGAGGGCCGCATTTCGAGCAGCCTTCGAATTGGGACAGCCTTCGTCGCAACGCGGTGACGTAAGCGGCCTTAAAATGCGGCCTTTAAGGCTGCAGATCCTGAACTGGGATACAGCCAGTGTTTCCAGTTTTGCTGATTAGTCCCAGCTGTGTTTCCTGCTATTCCCCGTGCTCTCCTGATCCCACCTGTGTACTTTAGTCCTCAGTCTTCCCCCTACTTGTTGTTGTCGTCGTACCCTCATTCCACACAGTGTGTTCTGTTTGCCTGCCTTCCTGCCTAGTTGATCCCCAGTTTAGTTAATGTTGGTTTTCCTTGTTCACCAGTAAAGCTGTTTTTGAGTTTACGTTCCTCCCGTCCTGTCTGCTGCACACAGTACAAGACAATGACAGTACAGGTGAGCAGCAGGGTTGAGTATGTTGGTGGTGCCCATGAAAGCTTCTCTCTAAAGCAACATATTGACCACGAAGACATATTAACAGTTTAACTATTTATCGATTTGACAAACAGGTCAAATTCCACCATCAGGTCTGTCTGTGTGGAGTTTGCATGTTCTCCCCGTGTTTGCGTGGGTTCCCTCCGGGTTCCGGCTTCCTCCCACCGTCCAAAGACATGCAGCTTGTGGGGATAGGTTAATTGGATAATCCAAATTGCCACTAGGTGTGAATGTGCGAATGAATGTGAGTGCGAATGGTTGTCTGTCCCTGTGTGTTGGCCCTGCAACAGACTGGCGACCTGTCCAGGGTGGACCCCGCCTCTCGCCCTATGACAGCTGGGATAGGCTCCAGCACCCCCCGCGACCCTGAAAAGGATAAGCAGAAGCGAATGGATGGATGGATGGATGGACAAACAGGGGTTGCCCTGCACCATCATGCTGCCTCCCCAAAAAGCTGTTGCAATATCGGCTTCACCCTTTGGCCTCACAATCCGGAGATGACTCCATCGCTGAACATGATGATCCTCGACTTCCAGTGCACATGTTGCTGACACCAGTGCAAACAGGCCTGACTGGGAAGGGCAGTCATGGCAGGCCAGGATCCCTGTGAGACCAGAGACTGGCTTGTCTGACTAGAGAGCTGTGGGCCATATTGTCCTGCAAACCTTGGCAGCCAAAGTCAGCCAAAGTCATTAAGAACTATCTTCAGGGTAAAGAAGAACAAGAAGCACTGGAAGTGATGGTACGGCTCCCACAGAGCCCTGATCTCAACATCATCGAATGTGCCTGGGATTACATGAAGAGACAGAAGGATGTGAGGAACAACCTACCAGCTGAGTTCCTTCAAACACTGTGTGCAAGTGTACCAAGAAGAAGCACCAAAGTCCCACCAAAGACTGATGTGATTTAGATTTCTCTTTGTTCATTCACTACATTTTTTGATTGATGAAAATAAATTATTAACACTTCATTTTTGAAAAGATGCTCTAAAATATGCTATATATATATATCTTTCAGTCTCGGCGGACTGCTCAGTCGACCAGTAGCTGGTGTTTTGTGCCTCTGGTATTCTTGCCCCTTTCTGTGCTCATGTATTGACCCGTGTGCCTGTTCATCTTTGCCGCTATGATGCCCGACAGGAGCTTCCACGTGGTGCTGAGGCAGGTTATTGGTCGTAGTTAATAATGGATTGCATTTATATAGCGCTTTTCAAGGCACCCAAAGCGCTTCACAATTCCACTCTCACATTCACTCTCACATTCACTCAATGTGAGAGTGAATGTGAGAGTTGGTCCCTTCTGGGGGTCCTTGAGGAAGCAGGACTGTCCGGCCTTTGGTTAGCCATTCTGGGTGTCTCTCATTTGTGCTGCCAGGCGCTCGTGGAGTGCAGTCAGCTCCTTCAGCCAGTAGGCGTGAACCATGTCGGGCCCTGGTGCTGTCCAACTCTTCATACTGGAGACCCTTTCTTGGATGTCTGCCACTGTGATGGTTACTGGACCCTGTTCAGGGAGGTCGCTATGGTCTGCCCTCAGATCCACTAGCCACTGAGCATTGCTGTTATGGGTTGCGTCCTTCTCCCATATGCTCTTCCAGTATTGTTCTGTCTCCAGCCTTGATGGTGCTGTTCTCATGTTGTTCCCCTGCCACTGAGAGTACACCTTGGCTTGGTACCACCTGACCTGGCGTCCTGGCTCTCCCTTGCTGTAGCATTGTTGTTGTACCTCGTTAATCTCTAGCTGTGAGAGCAGTCCCTTCTTTCGAATGTTGGAGCACTGAACTACTAGTTGTTTGGATGTTGGGTATCGAAGAATCCATAGGTCCCTCATCCTATTCATGTAGCCCCTTCTGCCAGGGTTACTTGCGTAGTAGCATTCCAACAACGCCCTGTTTTCGTCTCTTGCCCACCGATGCCTTCTTGTTCCAGTAGCCCACTTCTCGTCAGGGTGCCCTGGTTCCTCAACACCTGACGCAGACCTTTTGATCCGGGCGACCCCAGGCGGGAATCGAATTTTCGATCCTCTCCGTATATATCATCATTTGGTCTGCAATCCTGAACCTGAACAAATCAGAACCTCACTTGTCTGCTTAGGAAGTTGTCCATCACAGTCTTTTATCATAGCAGAGAGAAGGATGTCCTGTCAGTATGGAGGACAAGTGATATATGATACCCTGAGATGAGGGCAGAGACATTAAGTGAGGGATGATGGAAACAGATTGATTTAAAAAAATAAAAAGCAGAGTGTTGTCTTTATGTTGAACTGAATGATGACACTGCCCGAGGAACTGTGTGCGCTGCTGTTTTTATGTCATATATTGATTGCTTTATTTTACTAATGAATAAAGATCAATGACTGATATATATCCATCTATCAACACCCTTTTATGTATAATGATGTCTATAATATATGTTTCTGTCTCTAATCAATTTGGAGACATTACCAAATGTGTTTGTTTTTAGATTGTGAATATTAATTAAAATGTACTAAAAATTATACTTTACAATATTATTGATCACAGGTTATCATATTGTTAATAAGCAGTATTACATTGGTTTCCAGTATGTTATTCCTTTTTTACTATCCCCTTTACCTAAAAAGCACAGTTAATGCCAGACTATTATTTGACTGTTACAGTACTTTACAATTACACAATCTTTAAAAATAAGGCAACACTGCAGTCTGCATACAAACTCCAGGTTTTCTGTGTTTGCAGGAGTGAAGTGCAGTCTGCCCTTTTCTGTCGTATATACAGTATATCTCTTCACTTTATATCTGTGTGTGTGTGTGTGTGTGATAGACTCAGTGTGTGCAGCTGGTATGAAACAGCCATGATTCACAGCTGAAGATCAAAGAACTGAAGTTACAAGATACTGTGGAAGCTGTCAAACTTGGATTTCACTCATACACACACACTTTCACACCATCAGGGAATTCTTGTAGGAGTAGTGAAGTACAGACTTGTAAAATATTCAGCAGGTTTTCACATCTCCCCTCCTTCCATCTATTCCTGTGGAAAAAGCCACCTCTCACACTAGGAGAGAAAGATTTCACTTCACAGTTTTCACTGAGAAAACACACACACACACACACACAGACACAGACACACACACACACACACACACACACACACACACACACACACACACACACACACACATATGGAAACAGAAAACATAAACATGCTTTTACCATTTAGTATTATTGATGCATATTTCACACTGTGAGCTCCACTTACATTGCTGAGAAGTTATCTGATGGTCCTGGTCTAGTGTGTGTGTGTGTGTGTGTGTGTGTGTGTGTGTGTGTGTCAGAGAAATAAAAAAGCCTCGTCTTAAATAACCCCACAGCTTTTCATCATTGATTTTTCAAATGAAACTATTATTGCTGACAAGGAGCGATTTAGTCTGTCAGCAACAGTGTTGGTCCAGTTAGTTGAAAAAAGTAATTAGTTACTCATTACTGATTACTTCTCCAAAAAAGTAATCCTGTTACTTTACTGATTACTCGTTTTCAAACGTAATTAGTTATTTAGTTACTTTTTAAAAACATGATACACAATCTGAATATGTAATAAAGCAACAGACCTTTCAGCCCATTTCCACTTTTTCTACATAATCCATCATACAAAATGTAATGAAATGGAAAAAGTCTCTTTTTAAAACTTGTTTTATTAGTTTTAATCTTTTAACATTATGCACATTGCAACTGTCTCTGATTTTCTGAATAATCCATCATATAAAATGTAATGAAATGGAAAAAGTCTCTTTTAATGTACATTGCATCAAGCAAAATTAAAATATAGGCAACTGTCTCTGATTTTCTGCATATTCCAGCATATAAAATCAAATCATGTTTTGTGTTTACAACCTTTCAAATAGATGCAAGTAAAACACAGCAGAAATAAATAAAATCAAAGACTCGGCAGCACTGAGTCCTGTCACTCTGAAATCTATTGTCACCTCACTGTAAAAAACCCCTGTAATATAAAAGTATTTTACAGTTTTGTATTGTTTTTCTACAATATCATTAAATCTACATAAATGGACTGTGATTTTACATGTCAAATGTAACATAACATCAAATCACTGTAAATGTAATAAAACATAATTTTCTTGTTTTGTAAGTATATGTTTCTGTACATATGCATATTTAGATTGTTAAAATACTTTCACAAATATTTGTCCGTTATTTGAAAGATTGAACTGTTAAATTCAAATGTAAAACTATGGAAAAATATATAAAATGATCTAAAAATTAATGAGAAATTAATAATTAAAGGAGTTATTTAAAAATTATAATTTTGCTGAAAATGTCATCTAGCTCTGTTTCAATAATTCAGAGATAAAAACTGAAAACATAATTAATAGAAATAAAAACTAAATAATCATATAAAACCTAGCACGGCCACGCTGTGCTAATTATATATTTAAAAAAATTAATGTAGAGGCAGGAATTGCAATTAATATAAATCTCAAAGTATTCACAACATCCCTGAACAGAAATAGGCCTCTGCACCTGGGGTGAGGGCGTGGCCATGAAAACAAAGTGACATGCTATTGGATGTTGGGACACATAACGACATGAGGAATTTGAACTAACAACCACAAGGTCGCGTGTATGGCTTTGGAAAGCGTGGTGGAAGAGAGAGGTTGGTGAAAGATCATCCATGCAGTGCTGCAAGGCAAGTGTATCAAACTCAGCTTAGTTGAATTAACTTGACCACTGTGGCTCGTAGTTTACTGAGACGGTAAAAGGCATGAACCCCTAGCTATGAAGGCAAAGCACGTCGTCTGTCAGTGTGAGGTGTAGTTAGACCAGCCACTAGCTTGCTGGCTACCAGAGTTGTTGTTTGCTAATTTGTTAGCTGCCAGCTTTCTGTGACCGTGTAAACACAGCAGTTGCAACGTGGATAGTTTTCTACACTGCTAATACCCGTTAGGGGGCCGCGACGACAGCGGCCACTGATGCATTTGTCTTAATGTGAAATTAAGTATGCAACTTAAGAGCTAATAGGCGAGCTGTTCCACTCTAGCAGCACACCTGCACTCCTGTAGAGAGCTCGTGCACACAAAGATGTGCCCTGTAAAATATAATGGACATGTAAAGGATAAGCAAGTATTTTCTTTTATTTTGTGGAGAGGAAGTAGACTAAAGCAGCTGAGGCGAATTATTTGACTACATATAAACGTACATTGCAGACATGTATTTGGATTTTGGCAGGTTTCATGATTTATAAGGTTTTTTTCTTCCTCTGCAGATTAGTGGCGTGAGTTCTCAAATGTATTCAGTAAGCTGTAAAGGTGAGTATGTGCTGCATTTAAGGATGTCAAAAGATTACGCCTGTCGCAGTTGTGGTGCTTTAATGTAAATGTTTGGGCACCCATGGTCAAAATTTTAGTTCATATGAACAGTTAAGCAAGTGGAAGATGAAATAATTTCCAAATGGCATAAAGTTACAGATGACATTTCATTTTAAATAAAATCATTTTCATATTTCTTTTATTCTTTTTCTAAACAGAAAAGGAAAAGGCCCACAGCAAAAGTTTGGACACCTTGTAGTTGACCGGGGGGCCCAAACTGCATGGCAGTGTATGTAATTGATATTCATCAGTTGTAACATTGCA
>NC_140446.1:27769752-27814752 GCF_963576455.1 Neolamprologus multifasciatus
GGCATGTCTCTGCAGACAGTGCAGTACTGCAGGCTCACAAACACAACGAGATGTCCACAGCAAACTTCATTTGTGAGCCACAGATAGTGTAACAACGGAAATGCTAAATGCTCGTTTAATGAGTCATGTCAGATGGCTGCCGTCCCCGAGCTCAGTTATCTAGACCTCTCTTCCTGTTAAACTGGAGTTTTGCCTCCTTTTTGTTTCCAGGTGCTGCAATGAGGGGATCAGAAGCTCATTAACACGGGACTGTAGGATCTTTACAGTTAACTTCAAGCACTGCTTGTCTCTGATCTCACTGTCAGCCCTTATGATCCCGTTTGAATAAGCCAAAGGCAGCACTGAAAGCCACCAATCACAATAAAGTCCTGAACATGGCAGGAAAAAAAGAACAAAGAGGAAAACAGGGGGCGGGGTGAGTGAAGTTAATGATGGAATATAATTATAGATATGTCAATGCTGAGGCATTAGTACAATGTATCAACATCACTTTATTTCTTTTGTCTCCTTTGATGTTTTTAGTGTGGCTGTAACATGACGGAGTGAAGAAGAGTCAAACGTGCTCTGCTTGTTGCAGTCAGCAGCTTTATATTATGGGATGTGACTGTGTGATATGCAGAGTGACCAGTGTTGGTCAAGTTACTTGAAAAAAGTAATCAGTAACTAATTACTGATTACTTCCCCAAAAAAGCAATCCCGTTACTTTACTGATTACTTGTTTTCAAAAGTAATTAATTACTTAGTTACTTAGTTACTTTTTAAAAACACGATTTACAACCTGAATAGGTGATAAAGTGATAGATCTTTCAGCCCAATTCTACTTTTCTGCATAATCATCATACAAAATGTAATCAAATGGAAAAGTCTCTTTTTAAAACTTGTTTTATTAGTTTTAATCTTTTAACTTTATGCATCAAGTAAAAATGTAATTATCTGCAACATTCTCTGACTGGAAGAAATTAGTTTAACATTTAAACCTATTTTCTGCACATTCCAGCACATAAAATAAAATATTTTTGTGTTTACACTCAGTCTTTCAATAGATGCAAGTAAAACACAGCAGAAAATAAATAAAGTCAAAGACTAGCGGTCCTGTTGCTCTATTTTCACCTGTAAAGCAGGAGTGGGGTAGGCGGAGGTTTACCCTGGTGCAGGTGTGCCGCGGTCAGTGGAAGAATCCGCGAGTTTCTCTGTGAGTTTCCCATTACGTCGTAGCTACTCGGTGCTTGTTTGGAAGTTTAGGGGTTTTTTTCGCTGTAAAAAGAAGTTTTCTTCCCACGCACAACGGACACTAATGTTTTTGTCACTTTTTATGGAATCAAACTCAAAGTAAGGTCAGTACTTCCACGCTTTAAACGCTGCACGCTCATACTCTCTCTGCACTCGATATATGATCCATTGTTGATCTGCACACAGCTGTTGTCACGAACGTCGCACTCGCTTACGTCACTGTCATGAGACATTCTCGCAAAAAAATCACGGTTTTAGTAACGCAGTAACACAGCGTTCCTACGGGAAAGTAACTGTAATCTAATTACTGTTTTTGCAATAGTAATCCCTTACTTTATTCGTTACTTGAAAAAAGTAATCGGATTACGTTACTTGTAACGCGTTACTGCCCATCTCTGAGAGTGACAGAAACGTCTACATCATCGTGCGGCTGCTCAAAACCAGATTTTTTCCTACAGTTTGAAGCTCTGCTAGCTGTGCTTGCTGCAATGTAAATACACGTTTCTACGGTGTTGACGCGGTTTTTCACGGTGTCATCAAATTTACTGAAGGGATCAAACAGCTGTTTGGCTGCAGCTGAGGAGGTAGAGCAGGTCGTCTAACAATCAGAAGGTTGATGGTTTGATCCCTGGCTGGACTCATGGGCCAGATGCTAATCCAAGACACTCTCTGCTGCATCCATTGTTAGCTAGAAAGCACTTCTTCATAGAAAATGTGCTTGTGTGAATGAGGCATGCTGTGTAATCTCTGTGAGAGTGGAAAAGTAACCTATAAGAATTTACACAACCTTTTAGGCTCATCATATGTGTTCATGGGAGGAGTTAGTGCCGATGTGCACACACATCCAAAAAGCTAAAGCCAGAAAACATAAAAGCTGCCAAGCATGAGAAAAAAGATGAAGCATCAAAGAAAACACGAGTTTGAATTAAAAAAAGAGGCTCAGAAAAAAAGAGGCTCATATGTCAAATATGAGAAGCGCTGATTTCTTCCTTCTGTGTCCAAACACGCGTTTAAATTCCTTCTAACACGAGCTCCATTTTCCTCAGCCTGCACTCAAACACTGTGCTTTGCCACGCCAATCCCTCACAGGACTCCAACAGGAATCTAATTAACCGAGATCAATATTAACACCATCTCTCTGGCCCTATTTCTCTGCTTCCTATATGTTCTCATACCTTTGAAAAGAAGGGAAATGAATTTCTCCAGTCCAAAGATACAAAGGAGGAAGAAACTGAATGTGAGCTCAACGCACAAGAAAGAGCAGAACAGGAAAAGAAGAAGGGAAGAGCCACAAAAACCACGAGAAATCAGAACAAATAAGAGATGCAGGGGGAAGCTCTGAGAGCAGCAGTGATGAGTCTATAAGCAAAGCCTTTCTGTTGTTTTCAGTATACAAACACAAAAGCTGCTAACTGAGCAGCGGACTGATGGTTATCGACTCCGTGTCTGTGCAAAGTCACACATGGAGTCCACATCGACTCTGCAGATGCTTGTTCTCACAGCTACCATTAGAAGCACACTGTAAGTCTGCTGAGATGTCATGAGTACACAATGCTCATCGTTTGTTCCACATGTCTGTTCACATTTCATGTTTTTAGCCTGAAAACATGGGTGTGATCAAATTTACATTTACTGTAAGAGACCGAGGGAGATTAATTTATCTATGAAAATGATTCCAGCTGAAGGAAGCGACTCTCACAGGTCTACTGTGTTTGTGCTTTATGAACAAGTTTAGGAGCATGCATGAACAAATGAAGGGATAAATTAAACACACGTGTTGTAACTTTATTGCAGTTTATTGTTTGATAACAGCATTTTGGTTATTTTGTAAGTGATTTAAGTGTTAGTCACATGTTTAATGAGAGCTGTTAATTATAGATTTAATTTTCTGCTAAAGGGGAGAATTTAACAGGTATTTTCATTAGAAAACTGCGTTTCCCAGAATCCTTTGTGGTAGACGAAAGTTACTCTGGGGTTTTTAGCTAGCAAAGGAAGTTTCGGTAAGCCATTATATGTTGCTCTGATGTCGAGCAGTTTATTTGTTGTACATTCCCCTTTTTGAAGCCTTATATAAAGACTATTGTTTCTACAACTGATGTCTGATCCATTTTTTTGGCTTAGTGGATTCGCCACAACAACACGGCTTTTAAACAGGTACTAGTAATAATAATAGTAATTAGCCCTGCAACATGCAGGGATAGGACCCCGAAAATGAATGGATGATTATTATTTACACAAACAGTAGCTGCTATTTATTATCTCACCTTATCTTACATGATCGTATCTTTGCTTGAAACGACACATAATTGCTGGACGTCATCACTTACAGCCTAATTCCCGTGCGGTGAGTTTCTCATGTCAGTTGACCAATCAGCTGCTCCTCCCACTCTCGTGTCTGTTCTCCTTTTTTCATATTAACTTTACTCTCTGATGGTAATTTGTGCACATTTGTTTTTGTGCTGCTGCACAGACTTAAAGCCACAACGACTGTGGCCATCAATCACAGCCCAGCTGCAGCTAATATTACTGCTCGGGGTATTTCAGCATTTTGACATATGAAATAAAAAGAATTTTCTGGAGACCCGGGAATGGCCCACAGGTATTCAACCTCAAAAGCATTTGTGAGACTTGACGACGGTAGCTTTAAACAGTTTACCCGCTGCAAGCTAACGGCACAGAGCGTATCACTAAGGGCAGGGTCACTAAAATTCACATCTGAATCCACTATGTTGCTGCTGCTGTGGAAATAAAGAAAACAAACACACAGCAGACTTGACTACCATTCTGCTGGCAATAAAAATCTACCAATCTCCAACTGATATCTCCGTTTGAATGCTAATTCTGGGTCTAGTTACCATTCAAATACACTGGAGATGCTAACCTACCTAATGCAGTAAAAGTAGGAGGTGCAGAACCATGAAATTAACTGTAAAAGAAATGAATGAATGATTGTGAAGACTCTCATCTTGTTTCGGGGGATGTTAAAAGGAAGCAAGGCAACAATGGCTGAGTTGGTGGGAAAGGGAATGAGGATACATGAGGAGAGGAAACGATGGAGCCGATGAGAGGAAGGACATGGAGATTGGGATCTATATAATGCGAGACCACGAGGCTGATGTTCCTCTCATTACCTACCTGAGAGTGATCAAAAGCCAGGACACATCTGTCACATCTGCCCCCCCCCCCCCCCCCCACTGACACAGACAGAGGAAGAGAGAGAGAAGCAGACATGGGGGGAGGAAGATGGAAAAGATGTCGACATGCCAGGACTCTCAAAAGATGTGAACAGGACGGAGCATAAAAGATGAGCACACAGATACACAGTGGAAGACAAAATATATTTTAAAGATGAGTAGATGGACAGATGCTGAACAAAGAGACAAAGCAAAAAAGCAAGCGATGAGGGGAGGAATCACCAGGATGAAAGAGAAAACAACAAAGCAGATAAAAGCAGTGGAAAGAGAAAATGTCACCGCTCTGGTTCTGGTGACCCGGTGTTTGTGTAGTTGTTGTAAGTTATTGAATTATTGTTTTCTGTTTCATTGTGTCTCTAGTGCAGGTTTTTGTCCTTTTGTGTCCGTGTGTGTTCTTGTCTTGGTTCTCTGTCACTGTCTTCCCTGAGTTCCACGTCCAGCTACTTTTGTCTCTGTGCTTCATGTTTCCACGTCTCAGTTTCTAGTCTGCGTCTTTGTGAATGTCATGCTTCCTGTTTTATTTTGATAGTCCTTGTCCTGTGTGCAGTGTGTCTAGTTTTGCTTTCCCCTTGTCCCATTATGTCTGGTTTGTCCCAGTTGTGTTTCCACCAGTTCCCCCATCCTCTCTATCCAGCCTGTGTGTTTTAGTCCTCAGTTTTCCCCTGCTTGTTGTCGCGTCATTAACCATCAAACCTCCTCAGTGCTGTGTGCTTTTCTTCCGTGCCCTGAGTATTTTTGATAGCTCTCTGTCCTCGTTTAGTTTTTTCCTGTGTTAAGCTCAGTGTGGAGTTCCCCAGCAAAGAAAGCAGCTGTTTTAAGTTTAGTTTTCTGTGTCCCTAGTCTGGGTCCTTCCTCCTGCCTGCCACACGCCGTAACCGTGACAGAACAACGCAACCACAACATGGACCCAGCGAGCTCCGCCCAAGAGCAAGACCTCAGCCGCATCCAGCCTGGTGAGGTGCATTTCCCACGCCTTGGATCCTAGAGCGAACTCCATCGGGCTGAATGCTATTGAAGTAAAGCCCCCACCTGCTCCAGCTTTCTGGGGTCTGGCCCAGGCTAAAGGGGTGGTCCAGGTCCCGGAGCCAGCGGATTCCTCTGGCTCTTCTTTGCAGCAGCAGCGGACAGAGCTCGCCATGCTCTCTGCGACACGGCGGCAACAGCAGGTGGGCGTTTCCACGAAGCTGCCACGGAATCACTCTTTTTTCACGTCCTGCTCCGACCCTCGTTTGCCTGCCTCCTTCCTGGCGGCGATGTAGGGTCACCAGCCCTCTGCCATTACCGGTCTCCTCCATCATCCCCGCTCCCTCTTCCGGGAGGAAGCAGCATCCACGCCTTTGGCAGTCCTGACCGCGGTCTGGATCCCGGACGTCTCCGGAGAGCCCAGCCATGGTGAGCGAAAAAGACTTTTTTTATTCACTTTTCGTGTCTGAAAATAAACAGACTGTTTTTCCACCGGTGCTTTACGGACTTAACAACCTGTGTTTCCCCTGCTCACTCCGAGCCTGAAAATAAAAGCAGTGTTCACTTTCAGGACAATAATTCCCCCTCAGTGGAGCCTAACAGCTGGGTAACTTATGTTTGTTCTGAGCCTGGTAATATTAAAACTCTTACGTCTGGGACTGTTAACTCCAGCTCAGAGGATTTAAGGTCTGTTTCTGCATTTCCTGCAGAGACTGTTATTATTTCCATGGCAGGTCAGCCCAAGAGTTTGCTTTCCAAGGGCTTTTATTTTAGCTCTGTGGACTTTTTGTGGACAGAGCTATTTCTACAGAGACTCTGAAAATATAAGGATTGTTTCTGCTGACCAGGCTAACTTTAAGACTGTTTGTATGGCTGCTGACCTGACTCTTCCAGAGACTGTCACTCTCTCCAGGGCTTCCCCAGAGGGTGAGCTTCAGACCTCAGCAGACTCTGGACCCCTGGAGACTATAGAGCTAGTGCAGTGCTAGTGCTCTGCCGTCTGCAGCAGCCTCTGCTGGGAGCCTGGACCAGTCGCCTCAGCCTCTTCTGTCATCAGCTGAGCTCAAGTGAGCTCACCAAGCCTGCAAAAGACTTCATCTTGCTGCAGGCCGAGAAGCGTCCTGAGCTGGCTCTTTGCCCTGCCCAGCTCCATCCTACTTCACCCCAGCCAGAGGTCTCCGCCCCTGCTGGCCCTCCATCTGTCTCTGCTGGCGGCTCTGAATGAATGAATGAATGAATGAATGAATGCTTTATTGGCCATATCCAGGTTGCCCCGCAGAGGAATAGAAACACCCCCCCCCCCCCCCCCCCCGACTTACACAGACAGCAAAGACATCACATGGGAATACAAGTCAGAGATCGGCAGCGTTACAGAAAAACACTGAAAAAGTACACTACAATGGGAAAGTACAAGAGGAAAAGAAGAGACCTCTACTCATGCTGG
Organism: Neolamprologus multifasciatus; assembly: GCF_963576455.1. Classification (NCBI taxonomy): domain Eukaryota; kingdom Metazoa; phylum Chordata; class Actinopteri; order Cichliformes; family Cichlidae; genus Neolamprologus; species Neolamprologus multifasciatus. The sequence goes on from NC_140446.1 coordinate 27,776,584, forward strand.
GCACCTATGGGAGGACAGCATGACAACAGGAAACAAAAAAACCCCTCTGCACGGAGAGCACATAAATGTCCACATTACAACATTGGAGCACGTGACAAGCCACAGGGTTGGGTGGGGGGTGAGGAGTAATCCGAAGGAAACACAGCAGCCACCCTGCACAGCGCTACCATTCCAGCGCGGCACACAGACCCGCCGTCTTCCTCCACAGGAAACAAGCATCGAAGGCGTTTGGAGAGGGAGGGGGATGAGTGCGTGCTTATCAGTGTAAGTGTGTGTGTGTGTGCGTGTCCATAGTTCAGCTGAGACAGTGTCCTTCACCCTGCCAGGCTAAGTAAACAGTCCTCCAGCCAACCCAGGTGGCCTTGCATGGGATGGGAAGAATAGTCATCACACAGTCGCTATCAGGGAGGTTTTGTTCGGCTCCAGCCTTGGACCCGCAGCTGGCGCCGTGGTGTCCCCATGTTGATGTTGTTGATTTTTCATTTATGCGAGCAGCTCAGGAGAATTTCAAAGCTGTTCTTTAACACTCAGACGCTGGTCTCTCAATCTCCCGTTGGAGAGCCGCGAGCCTTCCCATGATGATATCAAACATCCGTTCCGTGGTGTTGTCGTTCTTTTGATGCTGAGATCCCACAACTGCAGTGAGCCGTTCTGCGATGTGATCCAACTTTCGCTCAAAGGTCTCATTTTGAGCAGGCCTCTCTTTGATGTATCCCACCATACGCTCAATGGTGTTATGTTGAGTCTTCACGGCAGCTGTAAGCGTCTCCAAGGTGTTAACCATGCTGCGTTCGTTGTGAGAAGTTGCGCCGTCCCATCGTTTCAATCCCAGCAGGCAGCCTTGGGGGGTTTGAACAGCCGGTTCTGCTTTCTTAATTCTCCGATAAGTCAGGGCCAAGCCAGCTCCGATCAGCAAGAACCCTGTTATCATGGTTCCGAACAGGTAGATATCTTCAGCATCCTCGATCGACAGTCCCGCCAGGCACAAGATCCTCCATTTCTGCCACCCGTCCATCGTGTATCCGTCAGGAAAAGTCCCTCCAGGGCACTCGGGCTCTCCCGAGCTCAGACTTCTCATTGAGAAAAGGGTGTCAATAGCAGTCAGAGACCAGTTGATCAAATCCATAATTCTCTTTAGGTTTTAGAGAACAACAGTGAGAGACTGTTCAGAGAAAGTAATGCACATGAGACAGACAAGGACAGAGAGGCTAAGCAGGGAAGATAAGGGGAAGGAGGAGAAAAGTGTGACCGCCTTCGCCAAGCGCCAAGAGAGATGAAGCTCTGGAGAGCCTCTCCAGCCATTTACGGCTTCTATGCTGCTGGGGGCTCAGGAGAGTTTCTCTCACCGTCCACGGCTTCCACGCTGCCATTGATCTCCGCTCCAGCTGCCCACAGCTACCACGCCACCGTCAGTGTTGGCTGGGGGCTCTGGAAAGTCTGTCCAGCGTCCAGCTCAACCACCAGCTCCACCGCCTGTGGTTGCCTCACCACCACAAGCAGCTGATGCACCACCCCCAGCTCCATTACTTGCAGCTCCACTACCTGTGGCTACTCCACCACGCACTTCTGGGTGCAGTCTGGTCCTGCCTCGTCTGGTTCTACACGCCGGTCGTCTGTCAAGCCTGTTAGCCTCTACATCCCTGTCCAGCCCTTCCTGCAGGTCCACATCCACAGCCAGTACGACCAGCACATCACCTCATCATAGGTGGCCTCCTGAACTCTGTTGTTGCCGCCATTTTCTACACGGACCTGCGTCGCCCATGCTGTTGCCACTTGAACTGTGTTCTGGACTCCTGGGCTGTTGACCTCCAGGTCGGCCCCCCGATCCATTTTGTTTTGGATTCACTTTTCTTTAGTTCTGGAAGACATCCCCTAGAGAGGGGGCTCAGTCACGGCACTGGGTCTGGTGACCCAGTATTTGAAACAGTGAAAACATGCTTAGCACACCTACCAGGTACAGTCATGAGCTTTTAAAGGTCTCTGTGGAGTCCAGTGAAAACTTCAGTGGTTTCTGAGAATGAATGAGAAAAGCCTGAAAGTTCTGTTGTGTTAATGTGGAGGCCCAGGTACTCATCCTGTCCCTGAATAGACACAGCTCAGGTATATCATCTTCCTTCTGAAGTCCTTCTGATTAAATCAATTCAGGATTTCTTTGAAATGGTCACTTTGAAGACGGGGACCAGGTCTGAGACCACTTGAAGTCAGTTGCCATCTTCAAAATTACATTTGTACATTAAGACAACAATAAAACATCAATAAAACCGGGTATAATTTATACATTTATAAGCCAACAAAGGCAGCTAGTCCATTTTATTACTACCATGCATCTGCACGTTAGTAGTGCAAATCTCTGTCTCAGAAACGAGAGTAATATTCTAACAAAATAATATGTCATAAACACACTTACATGTGCTTCTCTCTGAAAACAGCAGGAGGCTAAGGAAGATTCACTATGTTTAAGATTCAGTTTTCTTAAATAAATCACAACAGCAATCACTGTAGGTGGGAAGACTTCAGGGAGCTTTTAGAGCTGGAAGTATTCTGGAGTCAAACGTGGAGCCATCTGTCCTCACAACCTGCGACAGAATGGCTTTGGATAAAAATCAAGGTGTTGCAATGACTTGGTCAAAGTCCAGACCTCAAACCCACTGAAATGCTTTTGGTAGGACCTGAAACATTGTAAACAGCTACAGCTGCTTGCCTCTGTCTCCACTGAAAACCAGACCAGATACAAACGGAGCACATTTCATCCAACAATAAGAATAAAGCACGTATCTCCAGTCTGACTTACTCTCAGTACAGTACAGTGGAGTGTTCAGTATACTGTTTAGAGAGTGAAACATTATCCAATAGTTACAACAGCGAGCGGGAGAAAGGATTTCACTTAGCTGACCATGAAATCTTAAAAAGCCTAACAAGAAGAGCTTATGGTGAGTTTATAGAGCTCCTCTTGGCAAAGACGACGTGTTTGGCACCACAGTGCATTCATGATTCTGCTGGCTAAGCTGCCAGACAGGACAGGTTAGAGAAAGGCATAAAGAGAGGATGGATGGAGATACAGCCAGGGCCCAGGAAGCAGGCTGAGCAAACGTGGCTCCAACTCTGGACTCTGGACTCTGACATGGCAACTCTGAGTTTTAATCCACAAAGGTGATCAGTATGTTCCCCCGTGTGACACACGTGTGTGAGCAGAGACAGCACGCCATCAAAAATACATCTCAGAGACCAGCAATCACCATGGCAACGGGTAAATAATATGAACATCTGAACGGTGTCCAGATTCAGGGGCTGCATCCTTCAGAGGCTGCTTTTGTAGACCGAGTACGTCACAGCCAGGCAACGAAGGCTGTCCAAATTTGAAGACCCCAAATGCGGCCGACAAACACGTCCTTCGTTTCTCACGAGAGCCGACGAGAGTCTCAGCACATTGCTTTCAACCCCCCGCGGTCTTTCGCTACTCAGGTTAAACGTGATATATAAGTCATTCAGATAACATAAAAATGTTATTGTTTGGCTTTTTTCAGTGTTTTATTTGTTCCTTTTGACACTGTCAGCCATGGCATACTTCTTTCCAAGTTGATAAAATTTGACTTTTCAAAGCAAGCAGTTGATTGGTTTGAGTCCCATCTTCACAAAAGAGAGCAGTGTGTGAGGGTTGATAAAGAAACGTCGTCCATGTTGGAAAACAGAATCGGTATTGCTCAAGGATCTGTTCTTGGCCCATTGCTATTTAGTTTGTTTATAAATGATTTGCCTGCCAGTTGTCCAAAAGCTAACTGCCAGCTTTATGCAGATGATGCAGTTATACACGTACCAGCTAAGTCACCTGGTGATGCAGCAGACACCTTAACGGTACATCTTAATGATGTCCAATAATGGCTGGAACAAAATCATCTTGTATTGAACTTAAAAAAAACCCTGTTTCTATGTGTTTCTCGATTAGGAAACAAAATTCATCTGATCTTAAGTTTTTAGGAATAATCTTAGATTCACATCTTAAATTTGACAAGCATGAAAAGAAGATTTCTAAGACGGTCGAGGCTAATCTGAATTGTTTTAAGTTAATTCGGCACTATATACCCACTTCAGCAGCTCAGTTATTTATGCATTCTATGATATTTTCTCATTTTTCATATTGTATGACAGTTTGGACCCAAGCAGCACCATCTACAATTCAGCCTGTGGTGTCCTTATATAATCAAACCTTAAAAATAATGGATAAAAAATCTGTTCGGTGGCATCACTGTCACATTTTAAAGAAATATAATCTACTTAGTTTTAAGAGTTTTAATCATTGGTGTTATCTTAAATTAGTCTTTAAATGTATAAATAGGATGGCCCCAGAGTGTCTCAATAGATACATTCAGAGACAAGACAGTAATCGTACTAGGAGTAAGGTGAACGGCAACTGCAAGATATTATATCGCAGATCTACATTCGGTCAGTCAGCTTTTTCCATACAGGCTGCCATCTGTGGAACTTCCAACCGATATCAAATTGATTACAGACATTCGATCCTTTACATTGAAGGTTAAACTTTGGTTAAAGGGAAACCAAAGTTGTAGTCATTTTATCTGATGATTTTAATTTTATTTAAAATTATTGTCGAGTAACTGTAATTGTATTTATGATGTAATTTGGTTTTATGAAAATGTATGTTTTATTGTAAAATGTATCTATGTCGATTGTAAGCCCAACAAGGGACAATTGTTGAAAAATAGCAGTAGCTATAAACCTGTGTGCGGTACATCAGTTTTATGTCTTGCACTTGAACTATGTTAAACTGCACTGTCTCTTTTAAATAAATTCAAATTCCTGAGTAAATCGGTTCGGCTGAGATTAAATAGTATAGTTTTCACGCAGCTGAATAAACGTCAAACAAAAAACTGATTAAATAGAATTCGAGAATTTACTCAAACGCCCTGTTATATTTTAGATAGCAAGGAGCAGACGGTTGAGTTCATTAAACTCCAACGAGACAGCGGGACGCAAATCTGAAGGCTAGACCGTCCCATTTCACAGCCTCGCACTTCCGGCCTTCTCGGTCTCCAGAGAGCCCGGCCCACGTAGACCGTGAGTCCTTCAAAGGATGCAGCCCCTGGAGGACACAGCACATGTGTCAGTGCTGACATATGTTCAAATGGTAACAGGGCGGAGACATGGTTTCTATCAATTAGTTATCAGGGTTTGACATGTAACATATAAATGTTTTACATAACTGCAGCTGTAGGTGACAGGAAACGCAGATGAAACAAAGTTTACATGTCAGAGTTAAACTCTGCCTCCTAAAGTGGAGCCCCGGCTGTCCAAAGTAAAGATGACCAACAAAACAGGACCTTCTCTTCACCGTCGCTCTGCTCCTTTCAGAATTAACAAACAAAACTCTCATTTATGAACAGTCCAGCAGGTATAGCGCTACACACAAGCAGAGACAATACTGTATAAAGATGTGTGTAATGGGATGTGGGCGGAGACAAGTGTTTTCTTTTCTTTTTTTTGCATTGTTGCATTTTGCATTTGCATTGTTGTGTAATTTCTGTTTTTTTCAGCGTCACAGAATTATCATTTAAAGTCAATCTGTCGCAGACAGGAAGAGACAATCTGACCTTTCCCCTTAACCATTCGTTATGATTGTCTCCACTTAGAGGTCAGCTACCATAAATCACAGTTAGACAATAAGCCTATAAAAACCTCACTGAGTCACGGGCCATTCCTGCCTTACCACACAACTTCATGATGTTTTATGTTCACTGTAACCTATTCCTCACTTCCCTGTGGGACTCCTGTAGCATGACACTGCAGTCAAACCACAGTTTAGGACAAAGTTTGTTGTTTGTTCCCTGATTGAATATGTTTGTGCCACACACTAGTGATGGGATTTCCGGCTCTTTTTAGAGATCCGGCTCTTTCGGTTCGACTCACTAAAAAGAGCCGGCTCTTTCGGCTCCGAACCGGCTCTTCAGGTTGTTTTGTTGCTTTAATTTATTTATTATTAACAATAATATAAAATTGTGCACAAAATGAATTACTAATGTAAAAAAAAAAAGTGGTTTTATTTATATATGTTTATATATAAATATATGCGGTGACCCCTAGAGACAAAACACGTACAAACTCCAAAACACATTTCTAGCATGAACTGAACTTCCAAAGCAGAGCTACTAGATCACTTAAATTACACAATTGAAAGCATGTGTGTTGTTTGTGTATTTATACACAAGCACTCATATATATATTCAAATAATTTAAAAAAATGTTCATTTACCTGTTACTACCACACACCAAATCCAGTCGTTGGTACTTGCTGGCTTGTGTAGCCACGAGGTAACAAAAGCTCAACACTGCCCCCTAGCATCCTGGAGCACTTCTGTTGTGTTTTGTACGTGATTCGGAGTTTTTACGTGATTTGAAGTTTGTACGTGTTTTGTCTGTAGGGGCCACCGTAAATATACTTTTATTTATTCACTCTACATAAAATGTAATAAATAAATCATATAATACAAAAACCAACTATTCACATTTGAACTTTTAACTATTTAAATTTTCATCTTTTTCCTTTTAAACAAATTTAAAGTGAAACAACACAAAACACTGCAAACCACAACACAATTAAATATAAATTAAGATATGAAAACAAGAAGAAGATGCATATTCTCTGTCATATGGACCTGCATGAATAAACTTTCTGAATCCTCATCTGCAACTGAAAATAGTTGTGGATGATTACTATACCTTTCTAATGTGACGTTGTTGTCCCTGGCTCTCTCTCTCCCTCCCGCTCTGTTCCTGTGCTACTGAGTGTAACTACCGCCCCTCCCCCCTCTTCCCAGCGTAAAGCACAAGGCTCACGTGCTGAGTGAAGCGGGAAAAAGTGCGAGAGAGAGAAAGAAAAAAGAAAAAAAAACACGTGACGGCTCGCGATAAGGAGCCGGCTTGCGTCGTTCATGTCAAAGACCCGGCTCTAAGAGCCATTTCGTTCGCGAACGACCCATCACTACCACACACACACGGAGGTACTGATGTGCCTCTGTGTTATCACTCATTGGTTTTGCTTACGATGTTTGTTTCCACATTACTACCCCCACTTTATGGTCCCTTATTATGACCCCACTATTATATATTATATATATAAGTTTCAGTGTAATATTACTCGGCTGCAGCCACTGTTGATATAAGATGATTATTGAGTATTACTTGGGTGATTAAGTGGTAATGACTTCTTGTTTCCACCTTTGGCAGCATTATTATTGGTTATTACTCTATTACAAGCTGTAATAGAAAGTTCTGCTCAGTAATGTTTCTGCACGATAAAAAATGCCACGAGGAACAGGAAACAGTGTGGCAGACGGATGCATGCGAGAGCAACCTGGGGTTGGTATTTGCTCAAGGATACTTTGGCATGCAGACAGGGGTCGAACCATCAACCTTCCAATTAGTAGGTGACCTGAGCCACAAACACCAATGAATATTCAGTTTATGTGACGTTACTTCCCTGCTCTGTCATGTTGGCCAGTCTGTTATTTAACTTTGTGGTGTTACACTCAGATGTTGCAGAGTTGCTGCTTTCCCTACACCGAGCCAGTTCAGGAAAAGAAGTACTCTCTCTCCTCTCACCAAAACGAGTAGTTTGCTTCAGTTCGTTGTTCTTTGTTTCAGTGATGAAGTAATTCATATGAGTCTTGTAGCACATATGAGTGTGTGCTTTGCTTTCCCCCCAAATGTTTAAATAAATGTTAAAATTTGTAGTCAGAAGCTAAATTATGAACATTTCATGTTTTACCTATGTATCCTTGCTCATTAACTTAAAAATATTCTACATATTGATTACACATGTATTCATAAACATTTACTGGTCTCTTAAACACTGGAAAGTGTGCACAAGTCATCATGTCGTGTCTTATTTAAAGAGTTAGTGATTTTACTTTGACTGACACACAAATCCCTTATTGTCAACCACAATAACTCATTTTCCCATCCCATCCAGGGGATGTCCCCCTCCTCTAAAAGTTATCCTTTGTAAGATAAGCCATTTAAACTGGTGTTTGTCTGCTCCTGGGTCAGGTTTCCTATGACGTGTAGGTGGCATGACTCGAGGAATGTGTTAGCCAGCAGTAAGATCAAGAGTGGAAGTGGATTTGCATATACTTACGGGTTTAATGAGGACAGATTCCACTGGCTTTAGTCAATCTCTACCACGAGGCTGATGTTTGTAGTTTGGACATTCATGTTATAACCATCAGAGAGAAAAATGCATTTAATGTATATAACAGCAGGTGTTGTTGACTTGGCTGCATGTAGTGATGCTAATACAGGCCAATAAGTTAGCATAACAAGTAGGACAGAGAAAAGCAGCATTAGCATACTGAGTGCTAATGAGCAGGCTTGTGATTAAAGGAGATACCAAAGCAGAAATGAAAGCTATGAGGAATTCTTGTTTAGCACACTAGCTCGCACTGGGATCATTGGTGGACCAGGAATAAACATCCATCAGAGCTCAGTCAGGTTCGTTCACCACTTCTGATGTCAAAGAGCCATTCCTACAGGTAGCCTGAAGCTTTTACGTTAAGCATGTCTAGCTTTGTGTATAAAAGTATTGTGCAGGTTCTGTGTTTCTGAAACCTGCTGTGATGGAACCTGTAGTCACTTTCCACTCTGTGTATCTGAGTGGAAAGCGATTAGGCATGTTCTTTGACCTTTAGGATAGACCATCTTCATCGCTGGGCTGCCATGACCATCCCAGTGTCAACGTTAGTTACCATTTTCCTTATTAAGGGTAAGGATAAACTTTATTGCTCCTTCGACTTTAAACCCAGAGTAATGTGAAGTATACCATTGCCTTGATTCCCTCTATTGTTGTGTTTTTCTTGCAAAGAAATGACGTCACAAGACTTTGTGCTCTAACGACCACATGTACATCGATTGCACTCAACTGTAATGGAAATGACCAGAACTGAGTAAAGTAGAGCCAACATGAATCAAGCCAAGAAGCTACTCTTTCTAGGGCCTGTTTTGATTTGGTAGCTGGTTTCTTTATTTTTTGTCTTAAGTTTGACTTCCTTGTTGTTCCACTTCTCATGATTTTGAATTTGAAGTCTAAGCCCTTTGTTTCCCTTTAGTTTTTGTCAAAGCATCTCTTGTTTTGTGTTTTCTACCTCTGAGTTTAGTGGATTTAGTTACTTTTTTTCATAGACTTGGAGATTTTGAACTGAATAAGGGATTGTGTGTGTGCCGTTTGAGATGGCATTAGGGTCCTAACCAGCCACGCTCCACAGCTCAAAAACTCTTTCTAAATATTTGCATAGAACATATCTGCATATGGTACACACTGAAGCAGGAGAATACACATCTAAGTGATCAAAGTCAAGCTAAAGAACATTTGAGAATGCATCATAGACCATGATCAGATGTGGTAATGAAAAAAGGCACTTCAAAGGAGAACTTAGACTTCAATGTGTCCTGAAAGGAAAATGGGCAGAACATCCTCTGTAAAGTTTACACTACACCAATCATATGGTCATAATGGCTCTGTCTGCACTAACAGCTATGGTAAAGCCAAAGCAGGGCTAGCCATGGTGTAACGTCAGACCTTGTTCCACAGCTTTGTGAATTGAAGGCTTCATCTTGTTTTATTCTGTAAGCAGTTCGTCTGTGTTTTTGTTCTACATGCATTTAAAGTTTCTCTGGGTTACTGAAGTGAACGAGGCTCTCTCTGATTGTTGAACTGAACAGTTCTTTGATTTCCCACTGCATCCCTCTTAAACACTGTATTATTTGGCGACAAACGTTATCACACACACACACACACACACACACACACACACACACACACACACACACACATAGTTTTCATACATTGGTGACTATTGGGCAATGGACTTTCCATTAAACCCTTTTGACTAACCATAAAAAAGTGTTGCATGGAAGACTAGGCATTGAGCAAATATTCAATGTGACCTTTTTCAAAGGCCTGTATTCCAATAAATACTAATTTCCTGTTGATCTAATTAGTGCCTGGGGGAATTTGTTTTCATCAATTATTGAGTAGAAACAGCAGCAGCTCTATGTTCTGCTGGTGTAATGGATTTATTATGGTTACAGGAGGGGTGGAAAGAAAGGCTGGCTATTATTTATTAAGCAGTACTTTAATTGTGCTGAAACCACCCACTCATGTGTGCCACCCCCACAACGTGTTATATATCCACACTGCAGTGGCAGTGTCACGGTTCTGGGTCAGTTTCGACCCAGTATTTTGAGTTCCTTATGTTTTGGTTTATTTTGCATGTTGGAGTGTTTTGGGGGTTGTCTGGTGTTTTGATTATTTGTTTTTTTTTTTGTTTTTGTTTTTTTCCGCCTGTCCCATTTGGTTCTTTAGCCGTCAGAATTGTTGTCTGAAGACCAACAAGGATACCCAATGGATTTATTTGCCAAATGGATCATCATGGCATTGCCGTATTGGTCCATTTGATCGACCTTTGTTTTTATTATTTATTTTATTTTCAGTTGTTACAGACGGGACAGACATGAGTGAGGGATAGGAAAGGGAGAAAGAAAGAGGAAGGAAAAGAAAAACAAAAGGGGAGAGGGACAGTGAGGAAGGGGGGAAGAAAAAATATCTCCGGGATCACCTGTTGAGAGAAAAAGAATAGAAAACAAGCAAAAAAACCAAAACAATGCAACATACTATACACAACACCATCGCATTAATCTAGCTAAGTGTAAACAGCAGTAAATACTAAATATTGAATGTTGTTGTGCAGCACGCAGGACAGACAGCGCACAATGTGCTTTGAAGTAGCAGCCAAGAAAGGTGTGATTTAAGTCTACGAACACTGAACACCCATGTGCACACCTGTGTGGATCGGCGCGCTTGTATTCAAATGGTTTCCCCATGTAATGGTCTGCTAGAGGATGTAGAGAGCCATAGCCCTGTCCCCCAGGGCATGAAGCAGGCATGGAGGAGATCCAGGCCCCAGACATCCAGAGGCCCCAGAGTGCAAGAGCCCAAGGAGGACCACCGGAGGGGCATCCGTGCCACCTTCATGGGAAGGACTGAGGATCCCCAGATGAGGGGTCACCCAGTAGCCACCGGGCAGAAGCTAGAGGGGGCTGCACCGGCGTGCCTGCCGGCTCCGCCGGCAGCCAGCTGTGCCAGAGTGAACCGAGCCGCAGGCACAGAGGCCGGAGGCCCGAGGGCCCCCCGCGCCCCGGAAGAGGCCTGACCGAGCAGCAGGCGCCAGGCCCCGCCAAGTAGCCACCGGGATGTCACTACAGAATTAATTTCTGTAGTGACATCATCCAAATTTCCCGTTTTGATTATTTGTGATATATAAATATATATATATATATATATATATATATATATTATAATATATATATTATATATTTATATATTATATATTAATATATAATATATAATATATATAATATATATAATATATATTATATATTATATATATTATATATATTATATATATATAATATATAATATATATTATATATTATATATTATATATATTATATATTATATATATATATTATATATTATATATTATATATATATTATATTACTGTGATTCTGGTTTGGGGTTTTTGTTGTCATGTTTTGTGTGAGTTTAGTTCTGTGTCCTCGTGTAGTGATCTCTTGTTTCCTGTTTTATCGTGAAGGTCTGCGTCTCATGTGAGTGTGTTCACCTCTGTCTCGTCTTGTTGATTACTCCCAGCTGTGTCCCCACCTGTTTAATCTCCCTGTGTTTCTCTGTGTGTATTTAAGTCGCGTCTTCTGTCATTGTAGTTGCTGGTCAGTCTGTGTATCCACCATGTTCCTTTCGTGTGTTCTCCCTGCTGTCACCGTCATATACCATCGTCTATCTTCCTTCATGTTCAGGTTCGTGTTTTGGTTCATGTTCAAGTAGTTAGTTGTTCCCAGTGTAGTTTAGTTCTTTCTCCGTTTGCCGTTTGTCCGTTTTGATTTTTGGTGTTCAATAAACCACCTTCACTACTGGATTGGATCCTCCTTTATTATTTCCACAGGGCTCGTCTCACTCGCTGTGACAGGCAGATTTACATGCAGTGGACAGAGTAACTTGGGTTAGCTCGAGTGAACGTGTACGATGATCATGTAGATAAACCCACTAACATCTGTAACACTAATAATAGTAATACTTGACAGGTACTTTGTCTGAGGATGATACATTCATCTGTGGACTCATCTGTTGCAGGAGTATAAGCCCGGGACTTTTTTCTTCTGTTAATCCATGTAAAGCTGTACTGGGACAGTAGCATGAAATGGTGTCATGTAACACTGAGTTTATAACCTAAATGCAATGTTCATTCCAGACAAGCCTGTAAAATAAACAGAACTGATCAACTAATGGATAAAGAACAGTGCAAATATAAAGTGAAGAATACAATCACACGATGCACCAGCAGCCGGCTCATAACTGCACTTTGTTGTGCTCTATGAGATCAGGTCAGGTTTACTGTTTGTTCAAGCACATCTAATCCTGTAGGTCAGGCATCAAACAACTGACCCAAACACGCTTATTTCAGTCTTTTCTCTCTTTACTAAAATCATGATTGTATCAGACAGCTCAGTCCAAACATCGTACGTAATTAATAATTCCTTTATCTTACACAAAAACCAAACAAACACACAAAAACAGTTGTGACTGTTTAGATCAGAGGTCTCAAACTCGCAGCCTGGGGGCCATTCGCGGCCCACGTCATCCCTACTTGCAGCAAGAAGAAATATGAAGAAATCGAATGCAGTTTGAAGTGACTGTTGTTGTTAGGGACAACATGACGCCCGTATGAGCAGAGAGCACAAACATGCTGAGGCTGTGTTAGTTCAGGGACAGACTCACAAATGTGTCACTTATGTCTGCATTTGTATTGTGTTAAATACAAAGAGCAGAGAGCAGGAACAAACAACTGTTTCACCTGCACACACTAACTTGCATATCTGCACACACACTGCAGTCGAGTACAGTAGGTGCTACAGTGGAAGTGATGAAGCAGCAGAAGCAAGCAGCTGCCAATAAGGATCCAGTCTGACATTTATTAAAACACGTTTCCTCTTGTGCTGCAACCCTGGGAATTCCACATGGACACAGCGGATCAAGCATAATTAAAAAGGTAATGATGCTGGCATCAGTCCGGCTGGCAGGACTCGAGGGCTGCCCAGTGCTACCAGGATACCCAGATTTCAAACGTCTGTCTCCTCCCAGGGCCAGGACTAAGGCTACGTCCACACTGGCCCGGATAGATATGAAAACGGCGTTTTCGACTGAAAACGCTCCAAGTCCACACTTTCAGTCATTTTCACAGAGTTGTGCGTCCACATTGAAATGGCCGAAAACGCTTACGTTCCAGTTCTGTTGCTGCGACTAACACAAAAGTACAAAGTTGCAAACGTGAGTGAAAATGAGCTATGTGGAGCATGTAAATGGTAAATGGACTGGTTCTTATATAGCGCTTTTCTACTCTTTCTGAGCACTCAAAGCGCTGTACACAACTTGTACATTCACCCATTCACACAAGCACATTTTTCTAAGTGCTTTCTAAGTAACATTCACACACACATTCATACTCCGATGGATGCATCGGAGAGCAATTTGGGGTTAGTATCTTGCCCAAGGATATTTGGCATGCAGACACACACACCTGTGTGAACTAACACACACACCTGTGTGAACTAACACACACTGTGAGTGAACATCCTGTTTTTTTGTGTGAGAAAATAACTTTACAAATCAGTCTGTTTCTTTTTCTTTGATATGAATTGTGGAGTGTGTGTGTTTGTGTATGCATGTGTGTGTTTGTGTATGCATGTGTGTGTTTGTGTATGCATGTGTGTGTGTGTATGCGTGTGTATGCGTGTGTGTGTGTGTGTCTAAATGTTTGTGTCTGAATGTGTGTTTAAACTTAAGCAGGAAACTCTAAGGAGGTTCACTGCAGTCAAATCGTCTACAAGTATCATATAAAGTATTTTGTGCAGAGCAGAAATTACTCCTGTCTGCTCCACTCTCTCTGTTAAGAGTGCACACACACACACACACACACACACACACACACACACACACACACACACAGAGTGAATATACATGCACACAGTCATAAACATGTATCTTAATGGCCAAGAGGAATGGATGTAGGTATGTGGAGAAAAGAGAAAAGCTGACTTAAACATTTTTCTCAATTTCACAAAAGTAGCTGCGCTGTTGTCAAAATGATAAACGAGAGAATAAAAAGAGAGAGAGACATAAAAAGAAGTGAGAGAGAGAAAAGTCAGAGAAGAACAAGGTTTAGAGGGAGGAGGGTGGAGCCAGCTGAGCTGAACGTGACAGCAGCAGCTGGATGTTCTTATATCAGACAGGAGACTTCTGATAACACGTTAATCACCACAGCCATTTTTAAACCAACATAGTTACTAATTACTGATTACTTCTCCAAAAAAGTAATCCAGTTACTTTACTGATCATTACTTTACTTTAGGTCGACAGACCTGATGATAATTTTTTCTATAGAAAGTTAGCACATGGCAGTGTCGACCTCTCGCTTTTCTTCTGAGTAAGATTTTATTTACTTGTAATTAAATCAATAATTTTTAAGTTATTGTAATTTCTTGTTTTGCTTTCTAAATTTCAGATCCTGGCCTTTACCTGCTTCTTATACTGATGTGGTGTATGTGGTGCTGCTGAGCTTGCATGTGGTATGTGAACTGTCATACTTTTTCAAAAGAAAACTTTTGAGTTTTTGAGTTGACCCACCCCTTTTATTTCTTCTCCAGATCTGAATGTGGCAGTGAAAAGGTTGCAGTGCAAAGACCTCAACTAGGGGCCAGTTATTTAAACATAGATTAAAACATCCAGATTATGGGCTCTGGCGCCCGTATCCTTGCCCATATATTAGTCGTCCATGCACATTCAAGTCATGCACTCAGGTCCTGTTTTTGTAGGGTTCGTAACAGAGAGAAATCACAGCAAACATTGTCACTTGCCACATTCAGCTGCCATGTTTGTGGATTCTCTGAAGTTACCTCTGAAAAGGAGTATTTTACTCACATAAATTTGCATCTGAAATCAAACGGTCCCATGCGTGTTCAAGGGTTGTGCATTTAGGACAAACATCTATGGAACATTCAAATCACATAAAAATAGATCTTGGTTATTCTTACAGTGACTTTAATGGTGGAATAGTAGCAGTAAGAGAGGTTTTAAAAGGCCAGCTCTTGAAGGGGGGGAACATGAAGACAGTGAAGTATTCGACGAAGGTCAGGTGGAAGTGCAAGATTTGTCTCAGGCAGGGATCTCTAAAAGTGATGAGAGGATGATGGAAGAGAAATTTGCAGTGATGTTGCTTAAGCTGGAAAATGTACTCCATGTTGCAAGCAGTGCAGTGGATGAGTTTTTGCAGGACTTGCACTTCTTGATGAGTTCTGCATCCCTGACTGCAATAAATGCCATAGTTACCGATTTTTGTACAAAGCAGTCATATTAATCTTAATGTGAAAGAAATTGAGGATTTGGCCTCTGCAGGGAGAGGCCTCTTGGGACTGCTTTTAAGCGGAAACAGTACTTCAGCAAAAAGTTCCATGTAGTCGAACCAATTGAATATATTTTGGATAAGGAGAGCAACCATACCGACCAATATATACCATTACTGCAGGCCCTACAACACCAGTATAGTCGATGACATAGTAGAAAACTACAATGCTCAATCCAAGGAAACTGAAACTATGCAACAAGAATACAGATCATTTCAAGATGGAGACTTTTTTAAACAAAATCAGTTCCTGTCTGCTGATGAATTGAGAATTACCGTGATGCTTTACATTGATGAGTTTGAAGTATGCAACCCTCTCGGTACTTCAAAAAAGAAACACAAACTTTGTGCAGTGTACTGCGCAAAGTTTGTGTACAATATTAAGCAACTTATCCCAAGACCAACACTCCTCTTTGTCATCCATCTACTTGGCAATACTGTGTAAAAGCAGCTACGTCAAAGACTATGGGTAAAGTGAAAAAGTGCTTGAACCTCTTTTGTGTGATTTGGCTGTCTTGGAGGAGCATGGGGTATTTGTCCCACAGACTGGAAAAAATATAAAAGGCACGGTACAGTGTGTAGCTGCAGACAATCTAGGTGCTCGTGGGATTGCAGGTTTTGTGGAGAGCTTTTCAGGAGCGTATGTTTGTCGATTTTGCACAGGACGCTTCAGCGACTTTCAGACCAAACCGGTACTTTCTGGAGAGTTTAGTCTTCGATCCAAAGAGCTGCACAAAGAACATGTCAAACATGCAGTAGAGAGTGGAAAACATGGTGTTGGAGTAAAAAGGCCGTGTGTGCTGACGGAAAATCTTTCTCAATTTCATGTGTCAACTGGATATCCACCTGACATACTCCACAATCCTTTGGAAGGTGTTGTTCCAGTGGAGCTTGCACAGTGTCTGGGTATGTTCATATCCAAAAAATACATCACTTTGGACTCTTTAAAGAAAGTGATTGTCAGTTTTTCCTATAAGGGAAAAGATAAAACAAACCGTCCACATATTGTTCCACGAACATTTTTAAGAAAAAATTCAATATGCAATGCAGCTTAAAACTGGACTCTGTTAAGACTGCTGCCCTTCTTGATTGGAGGTGTTATACCTGATGGTGATCCAGTGTGGGAAATCATTTTGGGTTTAAAGGAGAACTTGCTGTTGCCCAGATCCATACAGAAGACTCAATTGGATATCTTCAGTTCAAAATTTCTGATCACAGAGAGAAATATCAAGAAGCATTTCCCAACAAAAACCTTCTGCCAAAGAGTCACTACTTGGAACATTAACCTCAGATGATCCGATGCTTTGGCCCTCTTGTTGGATTATGGACAATGCGATTTGAGGGAAAACACAGTTTTTTCAAGGAAGTGGCTCATCATACAAAGTGTTTTAAGATTGTTGCTCTAACACTGTCAAGGAAACATCAACTGCTGATTGCCTATCACACTCATTACATCCACAGAAAGCTGGAGTTGAAGTGCATCAAGAGCATCAAGAGTTGATGCTCATCAAATGACTACTTCATTGGTCCCCTTCGAATGGTTACATTGAAAAGATATCCTTACATCAAAAGCACACAATGAATATGTGAGTAAACAGCTGTAATTAATGGCTTACTCAATATGCACTTTAATCTCACTGGCATAAGCACCTAAAGTAGCACCTGGCTTTATTGTGATGTTCAGCCACTAACTCCCTGTGACTGTTAGGCCCATCCGTACATCTTCTAGACAAGAAAACCTTTAATCTGTCTTTTTGTTGAGATTAGTCAGAAGTTTTCTTTCAATTTTATACATAGTTACTGGATTTATGTTCATGTATATATTTTTTTCTTTTCTAGACTGAAGCACGGAATCGAATGATGTTTGAACCAGTAGAACTGCGGATCATCCTTGCTTCCAACAATACTGAAAAACTGACGATAGCATCGAGCATGCCAAAGTCTGTGGAGGATCTTTCAGATGAGACCAAACGTCAGTTTGATATTCAGGGGGACATTAGACATTAGACTTTCAGTGGTTTCTATGGATGGAAGATTAGCCTCAAGTACAAGATGGCAAATTATAGGACAAAGCTTAGAAACTTGGAGTGCCCAGAACTGAGCATTAATTCCCTGAAGCACAAACCAACTGATCGATATCACCCAGCATATGCTGTCAAAAAACCTAGAAAGGCAGAGGTAAATTTTTGTCCTTCTTATCCGGCTGGAGAGACCCAGGACAGCCTTGAAAGTGAGAGATTGGCATTTCTAACTGAGGTCAAGAAGAAGCATAATGAGCAGTGTTGGGACTAACGCGTTATTAAGTGACACATTACAGTAACTACGTTATTATTGTGGTAACGAGCACGGTAACTAGTTACTATGCCAAAACCAGGAACACGTTACTGGTTACTGGGATTTAGATAGGCTCGTTACTCGTTACTTCGTGTGGTGGCAACGTGGAGCTTCCACAGATTCAGTAACATTAGCAAGTGGTGGAGGCAGCAGGTGGAGGAGGGAAAGGGGAGGCAGGAGGAGCCGAGGCGGTGAACTGAACTTCAGGTAAGAAGTTATGACCTGCAGTCTATCTGGGTCAGATATAAACCAAGTTTAGGTGGAGTTTATTTTCGTTGTGCTGACTTTTTACAGTCAGTTACAATAACTCGTGCTGCGTGCTAGCTAGCATGTTATATGTTATTGCTAGCAGTTTCTATACAGCTGGGTGAGTGCTGTGATGTTACTGATAGTGAACTTTATTTTATTCATAAGGTTAGTTAGTAGAGTTGCCTACCGTCCTGTAAAAACAGAATCGTCCCACATTCAGAGACAATATTACGCGTTTTGTATTGAGCTGAAAAGGAACAGTTTGCCCGGACTTCAGCTACAATGAAAAAGACACAAAGCTGGAGTTATTCTGTGTCTTTGCTGCACAGCTGCCTCTTCTTCTCTCATTCTCTCCCCTCTCTCTCCTGTTTCTACTTCAGTCATGAAACTGATCAATGATCAGCTGATCGACTCTCTTGTTTGTTTATCGCCCACTTTGCGCCAGAAACAGGAAACCAGCGGATTTTGCAAAGAAAAGCGTCTGGACTTCTTTAAGTTACTTGAAGACGTTTCACCTCTCATCCGAGAGGCTTCTTCAGTTCTAAGGTCAAATGGTGGAGAGTCCCAGATATAACCCTAGTGGGAGTGTCCCCCCACAGAGGGACAAAAGGATCCCCTGATGATCCTCTAATCGCCTGAGCCAAGGTGTGGAACTGGGTGTGGGTCCCAATCAGCCAGAGTTTCGGGTGAGTTCATTGTGAAACCTGGCCCCACCTTATATGCGAATTCCTGAGGTCAGATGGCCCAGGGTGTGAGTGGGCATTAAGGCGTCTGGGAAGGGATCTCAAAACTGGATTATAGATGGCAGAGAGTTGGTGTCGTAAACCACCGCCTCTGTTCAAAGATGGTCGCTCACAGTGGACATAGATGGCTTCTTTCACTCCTCTTTCAAACCATCTGTCCTCTCTGTCCAAAATGTGAACATTGGCATCCTCGAAAGAGTGTCCTTTATCCTTAAGATGCAGATGGACAGCTGAATCTTGTCCTGTGGAGGTCGCTCTTCTGTGTTGTGCCATGCGCTTGTGAAGTGGCTGTTTGGTCTCTCCAATGTAGAGGTCTGGGCATTCCTCGCTGCACTGTACGGCATACACCACATTGTTAAGTTTGTGTTTTGGCGTTTTGTCTTTCGGGTGAACCAGTTTTTGTCTGAGTGTGTTGCTGGGTCTGAAGTACACCGGGATGTCATGCTTGGAGAAAACCCTCCTGAGTTTCTCTGATACACCGGCTACATAGGGGATGACAATGTTGTTGCGCCTGTCCTTCTTATCCTCCCTCGCTGGTGTCTGATCTTCTTTTCTGTGCCTCTTTGCTGACTTTAAAAACGCCCATTTGGGATAGCCGCACGTTTTGAGTGCTTCCTTTACATGTGTGTGTTCCTTCTTTTTCCCTTCAGGCTTAGAGGGAACATGTTCTGCCCGGTGGTGTAGGGTCCTAATTACTCCAAGTTTGTGTTCCAGAGGGTGATGGGAGTCAAACAGGAGGTACTGGTCCGTGTGTGTGGGCTTCCGGTAAACTTCGATGTTGAGGTTGCCATTCTCTTCAATGTGCACAGCGCAGTCCAGAAAAGGCAAACAGTCATCCTTCGTGTCTAACAGTGTGCAAATCAATCATCAAATCAATCATTGATTTGCACACTGTTAGACCTCTGCCTCACCACTACATATTTCAAATACAACGAAGGCTATTACAGACAAAAACATGGCTGTGCCATGGGCTCCCCCGTGTCACCTATTGTAGCCAACCTTTACATGGAGGAAGTGGAAAGCAAGGCTCTTGGCTCTTTCAAAGGAAGAGTACCCAGCCACTGGTACAGATATGTAGACGACACCTGGGTCAAAATCAAGACACAAGAAGTGGAATCCTTCACTGCGCACATCAACGCTGTGGATAAAAACATCAAGTTCACCAGGGAAGACACGAAGGATGACTGTTTGCCTTTCCTGGACTGCGCTGTGCACATTGAAGAGAATGGCAACCTCAACATCGAAGTTTACCGGAAGCCCACACACACGGACCAGTACCTCCTGTTTGACTCCCATCACCCTCTGGAACACAAACTTGGAGTAATTAGGACCCTACACCACCGGGCAGAACATGTTCCCTCTAAGCCTGAAGGGAAAAAGAAGGAACACACACATGTAAAGGAAGCACTCAAAACGTGCGGCTATCCCAAATGGGCGTTTTTAAAGTCAGCAAAGAGGCACAGAAAAGAAGATCAGACACCAGCGAGGGAGGATAAGAAGGACAGGCGCAACAACATTGTCATCCCCTATGTAGCCGGTGTATCAGAGAAACTCAGGAGGGTTTTCTCCAAGCATGACATCCCAGTGTACTTCAGACCCAGCAACACACTCAGACAAAAACTGGTTCACCCGAAAGACAAAACGCCAAAACACAAACTTAACAATGTGGTGTATGCCGTACAGTGCAGCGAGGAATGCCCAGACCTCTACATTGGAGAGACCAAACAGCCACTTCACAAGCGCATGGCACAACACAGAAGAGCGACCTCCACAGGACAAGATTCAGCTGTCCATCTGCATCTAAAGGTCAAAGGTCACTCTTTCGAGGATGCCAATGTTCACATTTTGGACAGAGAGGACAGATGGTTTGAAAGAGGAGTGAAAGAAGCCATCTATGTCCACTGTGAGCGACCATCTTTGAACAGAGGCGGTGGTTTACGACACCAACTCTCTGCCATCTATAATCCAGTTTTGAGATCCCTTCCCAGACGCCTTAATGCCCACTCACACCCTGGGCCATCTGACCTCAGGAATTCGCATGATAAGGTGGGGCCAGGTTTCACAATGAACCCACCCGAAACTCTGGCTGATTGGGACCCACACCCAGTTCCACACCTTGGCTCAGGCGATTAGAGGATCATCAGGGGGTCCTTTTGTCCCTCTGTGGGGGGACACTCCCACTAGGGTTATATCTGGGACTCTCCACCATTTGACCTTAGAACTGAAGAAGCCTCTCAGATGAGAGGTGAAACGTCTTCAAGTAACTTAAAGAAGTCCAGACGCTTTTCTTTGCAAGCTCCTTTGACTACGATGACCTGGATGACTGAGAACCTTCACAGACAAACCAGCTGATGTCGTGCTAAACAACAGCAGCACGTTTAAGCTTGATCAGCTGTTGTTAGAATTTATTTAATATTACTTTCTAGTATCAGCTGATGTTTGCTGGAGCCACAGCTGTAAAGCTGCTGGTCATGATGGTTTGGATATGTGGTGAGAGGGAAACATGAAGATGAAACCAGGAGACGTCCTTACTGAATCATCAGAGCTGAACAGGTGATGGAGAAACAGGTTTACCTTTTAGGTGACATGGATGAGTTGAAGTTATGAACTGTTTCTGAGAGACAAATAACACCAGGATCCTTTTCTAAGTAGCTGACAGCTGGTAACTGTGCAGGGGTGGGTCTAGCAAAGTGTTGCCAGGGGGGCAGGTAGGGCATTAACAGGGAGAGGGGGGCACAAAGAAATACTTTCTTATTCTCATTTAAAATGTCTCGCTTTTAAAAAATAATTATCTGAGTCTTACAACAAACGACTGATAGATTGATGCATATATACCATCAGAACAGTGAACATCACTGTCACAACAGCGTTTGTTTTCATTCAAAGGCTTTATGATTTTTCCTATAATGGCGGCCGGTCTGTATGCAGCTCATCTGCAGTCTGCTGTTACCTACATCTTCCTATTCAGAAGGCACAATTTCAGAGTTCTGAGTACAATTGAAGCATCACGACTGCAGTTTTTGTGTTGGATGTAAAAAGCGCAAATGACGCTGTGACGTAGGCTAGAATCATGGTGGCGGTCAACGACGGTCCAGGCGTGGGATTTCTCTCGTGGAAATATGCACATTATCTTTTCCTTTCTATTGGTAGGTGGCACAGAGCACTGTGGCAAGTAAGCAAGCTAGAAGACTGGCAAAGTTATGGAAGCAACACATTAACAAGAGAAGTCTGAGTAAAACCAAAGTTACTTTCCCTAGTAACTAGTTACTTTGAAAGTAACGAGTAACTTGAAGTAACCGAGTTACTTTTGATAGAAGTAACTAGTAATGTAACTAAGTTACTAATTTAAAGTAACTTACCCAACACTGCTAATGAGACAGTTATCAAAGAGAAAATGGCGGACTATTCAGTGTGGCTAAGGTTTGAATCTTTATAAATAACAATAAAAGCTGTAATGGCTCCAGTAGTATGTATATGTGTACGTATAGTGTATATATAATATATATAGCTCATAAAAGTCTTCAAGAAAAAAGGAGGCGCTGCAGGGAGGAAAATTAGACACATTTTGGCCCCAGCCACACAGGTGCGTTTTTCTGTTCGTAGCAACATGTTATGGCGTTATAAGATCACTTTCACATGTAAACAGCCAGCTGTAAGTTCAATTTTGGAATGCAAAAAAAGATGCTGTATTAGTTTGTCTTTCCCTCCGTTGCTTAATATGGACATAAATAATGTGGTGGAAACCCTGCCCACAGGTTAACTATTCATGTCCATGTGATCATTAATTGGTCTTGTGTACATGAGTATCTCTGCAGTGGACATGTCATTCATTTTGCATATATGTGTCATCCTAAAGTATTTCTGTTTTCTCTTTCTGTACCTCTGTCACTCTCTCCAGAATGAAGCTACTGAAAAGAGGAGGGAGTGTGTCCTCAGGGCACTACCTCTTTACCTGAATGAAGCATCCTCTTCAAAGAATACCTGGTTGGTAATTTTAGTGTAGTTTTTATCTGTATTAAACCAAATCTTGAATAACTAATGTTGTCACATTGTTATAATTTGCATGGAATCTGTCTAAAAGATTATTCAAAGTATTGAGATTTAAACGGTTTCATTGAGAGAGGATGCAGGATGAATGTGTATTTTGTCGCCTTTTAAAAACAAACAATTCTTTCCATGTTAAAATGTTTGCCACTTCAGTTTTTCCCTATACAGAGGTAAAATAAATGCTGACAGTGGCAAGTGTTAAATGAGTTCTGTTATGCTGCTGCAAAAAACTGAAAACTGAAAACTGTTTAATTGTCAGACCATAATGTTTGCATGTTTTATTAAAGTTTTATTTGGGATGGTGATATCATTTTGAGAATATTAGTAGACTATTATTATTATTATTATTATTATTATTATTATTATTATTATTATTATTATTACTTTTTTAAAAAATCTAACCTAATGACTGGAGCCTGTTTATTCTGTTCTTCACAAGCTTGTCATGGGATGCCGTCCAGGATTGTGGCTGTTAAGGTGAACAGTTCATTTAAAGGTTAATAGTTTGTTGCTTTATAAGAAAGCCCTCCGCAAAGCCAGAACAGCTTACTACTCATCACTGATTGAAGAAAATAAGAACAACCCCAGGTTTCTCTTCAGCTCTGTAGCCAGGCTGACAAAAAGTCAGAGCTCTGTTGAGCCAACCATCCCTTTAACGTTAACTAGTGATGACTTCATGAACTTCTTCACAAATAAAATTTTTATCATTAGAGAAAAAATTACCAATAATCATCCCACAGATGTAATATTATCTACAGCTACTCTTAGTTCCATTGATGTTAAGTTAGACTCTTTTTTTCCAATCGATCTTTCTGAGTTAACTTCAATAATTACTTCCTCCAAACCATCAACGTGTCTTTTAGACCCCATTCCTACAAAACTGCTCAAAGAAGTCCTGCCATTGATTAATTCTTCGATCTTATATATGATCAACCTATCTCTAATAATCGGCTATGTACCACAGGCCTTCAAGGTGGCTGCAGTTAAACCTTTACTCAAAAAGTCATCTCTAGACCCAGCAGTCTTAGCTAATTATAGGCCAATCTCCAACCTTCCTTTCATATCAAAAATCCTTGAAAGAGTAGTTGTCAAACAGCTAACAGATCATCTGCAGAGGAATGGTTTATTTGAAGAGTTTCAGTCAGGTTTCAGAGTTCATCACAGCACAGAAACAGCTTTATTGAAGGTTACAAATGATCTTCTTATGGCCTCTGACAGTGGACTCATCTCTGTGCTTGTCCTTCTTGACCTTAGTGCAGCATTCGATACTGTTGACCATAATATTCTATTAGAGCGATTAGAACATGCTGTAGGTATTACAGGTATTGCACTGCAGTGGTTTGTATCATATCTATCTAATAGACTCCAATTTGTGCATGTAAATGGAGAGTCCTCTTCACACACTGAGGTTAATTATGGAGTTCCACAGGGTTCAGTGCTAGGACCAATTCTGTTTACATTATACATGCTTCCCCTAGGCAGCATCATTAGAAGACATAGCATACATTTTCACTGCTATGCAGATGACACCCAGCTCTATCTGTCCATGAAGCCAGATAACACACACCAATTAGTTAAACTGCAGGAATGTCTTAAAGACATAAAGACTTGGATGGCCACTAACTTTCTGCTTCTTAACTCAGATAAAACTGAGGTCATTGTACTCGGCGCTGAAAAGCTTAGAAATATGGTATCTAACCAGATTCTTACTCTGGATGGCATTACCTTGGCCTCCAGTAACACTGTGAGGAACCTTGGAGTCATTTTTGACCAGGATATGTCCTTCAACGCACATATTAAACAAATATGTAAGACTGCGTTCTTCCATTTGCGCAACATCTCTAAAATTAGAAATATCCTGTCTCAGAGTGACGCTGAAAAACTAGTTCATGCATTTATTACTTCCAGGCTAGACTACTGCAATTCATTATTATCAGGATGTCCAAAAAACTCACTGAAAAGCCTTCAGTTAATCCAAAATGCTGCAGCAAGAGTACTGACAGGGACTAGAAAGAGAGAGCAGATTTCTCCTGTTTTGGCTTCCCTTCACTGGCTTCCTGTTAAATCCAGAATTGAATTCAAAATCCTGCTCCTCACATACAAGGTCTTAAATAATCAGGCCCCATCTTATCTTAATGACCTTGTAGTACCATATCACCCTATTAGAGCACTTCGCTCTCGCTCTGCAGGCCTACTTGTTGTTCCTAGAGTATTTAAAAGTAGAATGGGAGGCAGAGCCTTCAGTTTTCAGGCCCCTCTTCTGTGGAACCAGCTTCCAGTTTGGATTCAGGAGACAGACACTATCTCTACTTTTAAGATTAGGCTTCAAACTTTCCTTTTTGCTAAAGCATATAGTTAGGGCTGGACCAGGTGACCCTGAATCCTCCCTTAGTTATGCTGCAATAGATGTAGGCTGCCGGGGGATTCCCATGATGCATTGAGTTTTTCCTTTCCAGTCACCTTTCTCACTCACTATGTGTTAATAGACCTCTCTGTATTGAATCATATCTGTTATTAACCTCTGTCTCTCTTCCACAGCATGTCTTTATCCTGTCTTCCTTCTCTCACCCCAACCGGTCGCAGCAGATGGCCGCCCCTCCCTGAGCCTGGTTCTGCCGGAGGTTTCTTCCTGTTAAAAGGGAGTTTTTCCTTCCCACTGTCGCCAAAGTGCTTGCTCATAGGGGGTCATATGATTGTTGGGCTTTTCTCTGTATCTATGAAGCGCCTTGAGGCGACATTTGTTGTGATATGGCGCTATATAAATAAAATTGAATTGAATTGAATTGAATTAAATGATGTTAAATCATGTTAAAGGTTTTGTGGTCAACCTATTATGTGATCTTAAATGTTTTTCTTCTGTTTCTGGCAGAGACATTTAATTTAAAATCATTATCTTTGTGCTGCATCTGTGTGCATACTATTAGTTACTAACCTTAATGGGCTGATACTGTGTGGTGCAGCTGCTGTTTTCTTAAAGAAATGTTCAATGAATGTCTTGGCAATAAAGAAAATAAGAGAAATAAGTGGCTTGTACTAAATTCATTTGTGTGGAACCTGCTGACAAAATAGATTTATGTCAAACTAATTAAAGCACAAGTTTGCTGAAATTATAATATTTTAATTAATCTAACTTAAATTTAACATTTAAATACCACAAACAAGAAATGTGTTCACAAACAAATCTAACCTGTAAATACATAATTCATGTCCATACAACATAACTTGATTTGGGTAAATATCTTAAATATCACTTGTTAATTAATCCTAAGTAGTTTTATAAAATCACTTCAAAAGGATTGTGTTACTTTAATGAAAGTTTATTAAATTAGACGACCTAAAGACTTTTGCTTTAAACTAACACAATAAAATTTCTTGGAACCTTTAGACAAAATAATTTTAATTAAAGTCAACGTTTCATTTTTTTGAGTGTGGTTTAGCCTGAGACAGCAGGGTGAGAGTCCAGGAAGAAGAGCGTGATCCCTGTGAAAGATTAAAGTAACCAAACCTGTCATAGTTTGTACTTTTCAAACCTGAAGTTTCTGCACATAATCCCAGTTTTTGTTGGAAATCTGTCCAAAGCTTTTAAATATCCAAGAAAACCAGCACAAGGATAACGTTCTGACATGACACTAGTAAAACAAGTAGTTTAGTGTTTATTCACATACTCGGGATGATCTGGAAACTCGGTTATTCGAAGGCCTCTGTGCCTGTTTCAGAGTGAAGCTGCCCTCCAGTCCTCGCAGACCCTGTTTCTGTTTGTCTTGGTCTTCCTTCCTCTCGTTTCCCCTTTTGTGCGCATGTGTGTGGGTCGTTTTGGGCTTTTCCAGAGACCTGATGGAAACCATATACCGAAGTTTTGCTGGTGAAAGTCCAATTGCTGATTTTAGTCGCTCCCTTCTTGTGAATGTGTGTGTTTTGTACATCTGGTTGCTTCTGAGACCAAATCATGCAGAAGCACCGGTGCTTCCTTTGGTTAGCCTCTAATACTGAATTGCTTGTGGCCGTTTGGATGACTTTATCATTGCTGGCAATTCTAGTGACCATTGAGACTGTAGATAAAAATATAGTTGAGACAAATGTCCCTTTGTTGACATTCAGAGAGCTGGGCAGGAAGTGGTGATGAATAATAAACGTAAACAATCCAAATCCATCAGAAGTTATTACTGTCTGTGGTTGTTTACGTACAATGTAAATAAGCAGAACCACGCTGAAAGTGTCACAGTTCAGAAGCAAGAACACGTCTCTGTTTGCTAATAGGAAAAATATTGCTACTACTACCAACACTAATAACAAAAGCTTTGTATGAGGTCACGGCGAGCTCTGAAGTCCCAACGAAGCGAGCTAAAGCTAACGGTACACAGAGATATGATGAGGAGCATCAACAGAGGTCATCTAAGCTCACAGCAGACAGAGTGGTGGGAAAGCTTATTCATGATTATGTTTGGAATCATTGCCCGAGTGCGCTCGAGCCTATTATAACCAATACAAAAACATGAATATTCAATGTGAACCTTTCCTCTGGATGGCTCACAGGACGTACTGGCTGATTGTGATACACGGCAGCTGACAATTAGTCCATTTCAGAGGGCCATAACCTGAAGTTTGTGCCGCGGCCTCAGACACAGCAGTAATTGGACATTACTCCTGTAAGGCTAAAAGCTTCTCTGCCGCTCGTCGTGCTGACGTCTTTCTTTTTTCTCACATCACATTCTTCTCCATTTCTCTGTGCTCCAGCAGCACTTCTTTAATTGTAACGACCTTTCTAGCAGTGTTAAAAGCAGTTCATAGACAACCGGGCATCACTTTAAGCAACATAAAAAGAACCTTTTACAGCCTGTGCTGTGCTGCTGTGAGTGAAGTGGTCACAGTTTGTGCCCACTGAGCCTTTTTACCCTCTTCAGGGTGAAATATATTGTATTTGTAATTTCATGCATTTGTGTGTCAGTAAAACAGTCATATCATCATTACGGTCTTTTGTCTTTAGTGACAGATGCTACTGTTTATCTCTATTAATAATGTAAGGCTCCTATAACAACTTGGCAGTTGCTTTGTGTTATCACCATTAAAGCCAAGCTTAAATTTTTAATGAGGAGCAAATAACCTCTCATAGTTTCCCTGTTACTAATGACTATGGGGTTGAATTCCACTAATTCCAGGCAGGCGTAATCAGCTCCCATCATTGCCTTAGGTAGTTTGGATTAGTTTGCTGGACCAGGGATCCATCATTAGTTAATCCCATTGTCTTGGATGAGTCCATACTATGTGCAGTGGAATGAAGGAAATAACATCTTTAGACGATTTAAGCGAACGAGCTGCTCAAAGCACCGTCAACATGAAGTGATGAGGAGGGCTGGCTCTGTGATTACCTGCACACTCTGGTCACTAACTGTTACTGGGCAGCCGTGGAGCTCCTTCTCAAACAGACTGACTCAGCTCATTATTAGCTCTATTATAGCTTTTCAAACCTCTTTCTTTGACTCAGCTCTGGCTGATGTTTGGAGCATTGTGGGCCCCTGTGAGTGTCGTCCCGAGCCGGGTGCAGCCTCATTTGCTTGCTGTGAGTTTGTTCAGACTCTTTGACCTCAGCCTGAGGTAGATGGACTGAATCAATATTAACCTTTATTAATCCCAGAGCAAATTATGTATCTGACGGGTTCTTATAAAGCATGTTTCTACTCCACCTGAGCACTCGAAGGATCTTATAAAAGATATTTCATTCATACAAGCTTTTTTTTTCTTTGCTTTCCATTAAACATTCACACACATCCACACTCCAGGGCAGTGTTGGTCAAGTTACTTGAAAAAAGTAACCAGTAACTAATTACTGATTACTTCCCCAAAAAAGTAATCCCATTACTTTACTGATTACTTGTTTTCAAAAGTAATTAATTACTTAGTTACTTAGTTACTCAGTTACTTTTTAACAATGCGATTTACAACCTGAATAGGTGATAAAGTGATAGATCTTTCAGCCCAATTCTACTTTTTCTGCATAATCATCATACAAAATGTAATCAAATGGAAAAGTCTCTTTTTAAAACTTGTTTTATTAGTTTTAATCTTTTAACTTTATGCATCAAGCAAAAATTTAATTATCTGCAACATTCTCTGACTGGAAGAAATTAGTTTAACATTTAAACCTATTTTCTGCACATTCCAGCACATAAAATAAAATATTTTGTGTGTTTACACTCAGTCTTTCAAATAGATGCAAGTAAAACACAGCAGAAAATAAATAAAGTCAAAGACTAGCGGTCCTGTTGCTCTATTTTCACCTGTAAAGCAGGAGTGGGGTAGGCGGAGGTTTACCCTGGTGCAGGTGTGCAGCGGTCAGTGGAAGAATCCGCGAGTTTCTCTGTGAGTTTCCCATTACGTCGTAGCTACTCGGTGCTTGCTCGGAAGTTTAGGGTTTTTTCGCTGTAAAAAGAAGTTTTCTTCCCACGCACAACGGACACTAATGTTTTTGTCACTTTTTATGGAATCAAACTCAAAGTAAGGTCAGTACTTCCATGCTTTAAACGCTGCACGCTCATACTCTCTCTGCACTCGATATATGATCCATTGTTGATCTGCACACAGCTGTTGTCACGAACGTCGCACTCGCTTACGTCACTGTCATGAGACATTCTCGCAAAAAAATCACGGTTTTAGTAACGCAGTAACGCAGCGTTCCTATGGGAAAGTAACTGTAATCTAATTACTGTTTTTGCAGTAGTAATCCCTTACTTTACTCGTTACTTGAAAAAAGTAATCAGATTACAGTAACACGTTACAATTAACGCGTTACTGCCCATCTCTGCTCCAGTGTATGCATCATATTAGATCTGCAGAGCGGAGCAGCCGGGGAACGAACCCCCAAACTTCTAATCAGTAGCTGACCTGCTCTGCAGTTACTCAGCAGGTAGGACGTGGTCGCTGGTTTACCCACAGTCACTCATGTGCTAAGCTGTTACATTTTTTTCAGCCATGTTGGATGACGGTTGTTGGAGACGTTCTCACTGAATGTTATATGTGAGTGATGCCCACACGTCTACGACTTCTCAGTATATAGTATGGAACTGCCAAATCTGTCACTGTCTAATAGAAAATATGTAACAAATATAAAACATCACATTCCAGCGCAGGTTAAACTACTTTCCCCAAAGCTTCCATTAACCAGTCAAAGGGCTCTAATGAATGTTTCATTTTGAGAAGCTTCACAGGAGCAGCCGTCACCACACAGATTTCAAAAGCTTTATAAAGTAAGAAAACACTATACACCACAGAGTCTCTTATGTTTTAGTCTTTGTTCCAATAACACAAAAACAGAGATGTGCGTTCTCAGAACGTGTCCAAACAGAAACTGTGTCCAACTTCTGAAAGAAGCAGCAGTTTGATCAACACGTTCTACTCCCAAAGCGTAACATTTCACGCTAGGTGACAAATCGTCAACATATTACGTTTTCGGCTACCCACCACGTTCCTGAATGACGACCTCGGAAAAATGAGGAAATACGAGAACCATATGGACTCTATCTACACATGTTCGCTCTTTTTCTTCAAATCGCTTAGAAACACGCTATTTAACATAATTAACGTCCTGGTTAACCTCAGGAAAAAGGTTATGGTTAGGCTAGGGATAAGGTTAGGTTTAGGGCTGGAATACAGGGCTGGAACGTCTATTACCGCGGGAGCGTCATTGCACTGGATTTCGGCCATAACCCGCCGCGTACCATAAGAACGCCGAAGGTCTCCTTTTGCGTTCCTCAGGAACGCCGCGGGACGTGACAAAACGTCGGCATGTTACGCCTCGGGAGTGAGAACGGGCTGGTTTGATTGCAGACCTGCACCTGTGTCATGACTAATTCTGCACAATTATGTGCGGTGCTGGTATAAAGTGATCACTGAGTCATACCACATATCTGGGGGAGTCCAATAGCTGCTTATTTAATAAACAAACATCTCAGATATTTATATGATGGTCGTCTAATCTCCTGTTACCAATCTGAATGCCATCTCATTCACAGCTAGTGACGCAGCCTCACTGTAGCACATCACTCACAGTGATGAGTTCTCTAGTTTATGCTGTTTTCAGTTTCACAGTCGAGGAGCAGTCCCTGAAAGCCGTCACCATGTCTCTGCAGCTGGTATACACAAAACAGACTAATGATGAAGACGATAGACAAATCGGTGAAATCAATTAAATTTTAAGGAATCAAACAAATGAGTGAGCATCTGACTGAGGCACACAACTTCCCAGTTAGCTGCTGTGTCAGTGTGACTGGGCCCAGTCAGCAGCCTGCTGATGAACACTGATGGAAGCAGAATCAGGCCAAACCGGGACAGAGACAAAGGAGGAAGTGCAGAGCGCTTTAATTACTACATTCTACACTTCAACCCTTTGCATCTGCTCTTTTTTCTCATCAAACACAAAAATCTTCGTCGCCAAACATAATGAAGCCATTTTGAAACACTCTGGCGTGTGTGCAGCAAGCGAGGCTGCTGACGAACCTCCTCGACTCTACATTTCCACTGATCTAAGCTGGTTATCATTGATCTTTCCTGCGCCGATTAGATTGGTATCGATGTGCCAGTAGCACAGATGGCCACACCTACAGCCAGGGTCATGCTTCAGAACCTAAAATTGAATCGAAATACGAATACATTTTTTATGATCGAACAGCATGGAGGTTTGGAGCCGAGCAGCGAGTTGCAGAGAATATCCAGTTAGCATTAGGAATGAGAGCTTACTGCCAGCAGTTAGTCTGCACTACAACACTCACGAACAGTCACGGACAAGCGTTTGGATGTTCACCACACAAACACTGCAACACACCCGACTGAGGGTTTGATCCCAGGCAAAGAAGACATTACAGTATATTTCGAGTGTCTCTGAATAAATAACAACTGCTCTTCCATGTTTTCAGTGCTCTTCTTCACCCGAAGTCCCTCCCTTTAAACAGCCCGCCTGTCTGCTGATAAACAACATAGTGAGGGGGAATATGTACAAGCTAATCTTTTTGAGGAAAAGGCCAATATAACTAGCTGTAAATAATATTTTGTTGAAGCTATTGATAAATAATAGATACCCGAGTCTTTACTGGGATATTTTCACCCCAACAAGCTTGGCAGGGCTGAAGCACCCACTTCTTTTTTATGTTGCTGAGGCGATGGGGGCGGGGTGGCGTCGAGAAGTGAAAACAAGAGAGAAAAAAGGTGGATGGATAGATAGGTAGTTAGATAAAGAGAAAGAGGCAAAGAGTGTGCAGTGGTGTGGCGGATGCAGGCAGAATTAAAGAGGCTTTTTTGTGGCGTTTAATATCCATTCATTGGCTGGACTGCTGACACAGTGAGAGCACTGCGTTCACGATTTATAGCCACTTCTAATGGGCATGCCCAGAACCAAAGGACTGCAGTCAGCACATTCTCCCCCTGTGCACACACAGACACACTGGCAAAGACAGCCAGCTACACACACACACACACACACACACACACACACACACACACACACACACACACACTGTGGTAGCTGTGCAGTAGATTGTATCAGTTAACTCACTAATCCTGGAACATACAGATCATTTGACTCAGTGTAACAGACACAGGCACACTGACCTGGCCAAGTGGGGGTCTCCATGTACGTCCAAATGGTCAGAGAGAAGAGGCGTTCGCTGCCCTGTTAGATAAGCAGAAAAACAGAGAACAGGCTTAGCCATAGCAACACAGTTTAACACATCGTGTAGCAAACATACATGTGCACAAACATGACTCACAAGGCTGATGTCTAATGTCAGACGGTTCAACATGTCAGCACAGCTACAGCAGCAGTGTGTGTGTGTGTGTGTTGGTGTGTTCAACATTACACAAACAAAAATACGCAAACACACATCAGATGGTAATTTAGTATACCTGAGTATACTGGACAAGTATTCACACAGTATGAGACATGGTCCTGTGTTTTTATACTGACTGGGATGGATTCAGCTGGGTTAAGTATTCCCAGAGCTCGCTGTTTTAGTTTTCTCTAAAACTTCTCAGTTTTACAGTTTTTCTTCTCCTTGTTGTGGCAGAACTGTTACTTTCATTGAAGAATGGGATCGTGGCGCCTGCGGTGAGACCTAGAGAGTCGAGGGAGCTTGTGCCGTCTCTTGTCTGTTGTAATGGGCAATGTTCAGTCGCTACCAAATAAAATGGAGGAGCCAGGAGTCAGAGGGAATATTGGGAATGCAGCTTGATGTGCTTCACAGAATCAGGGATGTACCAGGAAATTCCCGATGACAATGCATCTGTGGAAAGCTTGCTCACTGTTCGGGCTGACAGCGCTGCGAATGGTAAGTAGAAAGGCAGGCTTGATGCTTTTGTTAACAACCGGTGGTGTAGCTCTGCTGACATAACAATCAAAGAACACATTTGTTGTCTGCACACTGGATTGTGCGCTGTTGGCTGTATCATTCACCCCTGTGATCTTGGTGGTTGTCTGTGTTCCTCCCTCTGCTAACTCCACAGCTGCATGTGACCTTCTCCACTCTGCCCGGTTACAAACCATGTCACCTTGGACACAACAGTGCCAACTTTTACACAGTACGTGGTCTGTCCCACCAGGGGGAGAGAATTTTAGACCTACTGCATGCTAATGTCAAGGACACACACAGTTCCTCCTACCTCCCCCACTGGGTAGGTCAGGTCACCACCTGATTCACCTCACCCTGCTACGTGTCTATTGTGAAGGGGGAGCCTGTGAACATTAGGAGATGGTCAGAGGAGGCCTTGGCAGAACTACAGGGCTGGACACACTCAGGACATGAGTGGGCTTACTGAGTGTATCACTGATTACATAACCTTCTGCACCAACGCCATTGTTCCAGTTCGGACTGTCCATGGTTACTAAAATAATAACCTATGGGTGACTAATGACATCATAGGGCCTTCAGAGGGGGCAATAGAGAGTTTTGAGAGAAAGCTAGAGAGGAAACTCCAGCAGAGCAGCATGAGAGAGGTGTGGCATGAAGACCATCACTGGATTCACTAACAGCAGGGGAGTTGGGGGCAGACCAAACGAGTTGAATGTGTTTTTCAACAGATCCAACACTACAGGTAATGCTCACCCCCCCTATTAACTTACCTGTAGTCAGCCTCCGATCCACAGCTACTCCACTGCCTCCCGTGAAAGTCCTGACACCCCTCCCTCATTTGTCACTTTCACTCACAGCCAGGTTCAAAGACAAATGAAGACGATGCCACTCAGCCAAGTCTGCCCCCAGTTTTGTGGAGTCTTTCAGAAATTGTTCTGCCTGGGTCCACAGAGAGTCCCAGTGCTGGGGAAGACATCATGCCTCGTCCCTGTACCAAAGACACCACGTCCCAGTGGCCCAGGATTACAGATCTGGGGCACTGACCTCCCACGTCATGAAGGAAAGACTCATCATTAGATTCGACCTATAGCCACATCAGAGTCCCCTTCACTTTGCTTACGAGTGCTACTGTAGAGTTGAGGACACCATCAACCATCATTTGCCTTCTCAATCATCTACGCCCATCTGGACCAGGCGGCGAGCACTGCGAGGGTCATGATCTTTTACTTTTCCAGTGCATTCAGCACCATCAGGCCGACCCTCCTGGGTGATGAGCTAACAGCGATGCAGGTGGATGCTTCTCTGGTGTCCTGGATTGTTGATTATCTGACAGGAAGACCACAATATGTGGGTCTTCAACACTGTGTGTCTGACAATCAGCAACACAGGGGCACCACAAGGGACCGTCCTCTCCCCCTTCCTCTTCACCCTCTACACCACAGACTTCACCCACTGCACAGAGACCTCCATCTTCAGAAGTTTCCTGATGACTCTGATGTTGGATGCATCAGTAAGGGCTATGAGATGTAGTACCAGGCTGTAGCCGACTCCTTTGTCAAGCGATTCGAGCAGAATTATCTGCAGCTCAACGTGGCAAAGACTAAGGAAGGGATTGTAGACTTTATAGGAATCAAGAAACCCGCGACCCCTGTTTTAATTCAGGGAGTCGATGTGGTTGTTGTGGAGGAGCATAAATACCTCGGAGTACACAGTAAACTGAACTGGACTGGACTTTCTTAAGGTAGTATCAGAGGCATCGAAATGCACCAAAGAAGACATGGATGAAACAAATCCAGGATGATTTGAAGGCCCTTCGACTTGACCTCGAGCAGGCAAGAACCATCGCCTTAGATCGAAAAGCGTGGAAGATAATCGTTGGTCAAGCAAGAGAACCTGCGGCACCTACAGCAGCGTACTGGTTGCGCGGCAGACCACCGCCGCTGGTCGCCCGCTAAGGACAGGAAGAAGAAGAAGAAATATCAGAGACGCAGATTTGTCCAAGATAAGGACAATGCTGGACAATACCCCCCTTCCCGACATGCATGCTAGCCTCAGGAAAACCTTCAGTGAGAGACTGAGATTCCCCAACTGTCCCACTGAATGACACAGGAAATCATTCCTGCCTGTGGGAATGATTTTGGAATTTCTCTCAGCAATAACAAAGTTTTCTGTTTGATAACATGGGCAACTCAATTTCAAACATATATATTTAGTTTGTGTTATATACTGCATTATTTACAACTGAGTTGTTTGTATATATTAGAGCATTAGCACTTTCTATCACAGCTCGGTAATAAATGGGTAATAGTAGGGTAACAAGAATGTAATAATGTGGTAATTTCTAAGTTATTACCACTTTATTACCTCTGGTAGTTTCTGTGTAATAAGCAGGAAACAGCTGCAAAATGCAAAACTGTCTGTTTCTATTTAACTGTCTGGGGTCCAGGGTATAATCTGCCATTTTTGACTACTTTTAATTTTACATTTCACCTTTAAAAACGATTTACCTCACCTTGTTTGGTGTCGTTCTTTTCAGCTCAACCTCACATGTCTGAATTTACAGGTATTTATTCATTTTGACATACTGTATTAACACAATTCATCTAAAATCAGAGAAAAAACATACAACCAGAGTAGAAAAAGTTATATTTTTTACTGTAAAAACCACAAACATATACAAGAAATCATTTTCGTATCTTGAAATACAAAATAAATTGTAAATTTTAAAAACCTTTGTACAAGTTTTACAGACAACAAAGTTATTTGCAGCTATTTACCTAAAAATACAGCCAAAGCATTAAAAACAACAACAACATTTCAAACAGTTTACAGAACAATCAGATTACAGTACATACCCGAGCATCCAGCTCCGCACACCGAGAACCACCAACGCATGTTTAGAGGCAGCAGCCAAGCAGGATAGTATCACAGAAACTAGAGTGCATTTTGTTAGTGTTAATAGTAGGGTAACAAGGGGGGACAAGAACGTAATGTCACTGAGTCTGCCAAGCAAAGACTCAGAGCCTTGGCTTGATGTGGTATACCCGAGAAATAGAAGGCACATGGTTCTCCAGAGAACCAACCAAGGTGCTCTCACAGTGGCAGGGGAACATCAGCACAGCACTACCAAGGCTGGAGACAGAGCAATACTGCAAGAGTGTATGGGAGAAGGACGCAACCCACAACAATATTGTCTCTAGATGCAGAAAAAACGTTTAACAGAGTTAACTGAAAAATGTTATTAACATCGGGAGGGCAGAAGAGGAAGAAGTGGATTCTGAGGCTGCCATGATGACCAGGAGAGTGTCATTCTCCTAGTACTATTGATGTTTAGCCGTCACCAATGCTAGCTGTTTAGCTAGTGAAGTGTTAAGTGTCTGAACTAGTCTACTTACTCTGTGGTGTCTTTTGGTTGGAGCCTTTCTGTGTGGAGTTCGTGTAGGTTCTCTCCAGGTACTCTGGGTGATTCTGAACGGCTGTCTGTCTGTGTTAGCCCTGCGTCAGACTGCGATCCATCCAGGGTGTACCCTGCCTCTCACTCTATCACAGCTGAGACTCCAGCCCCCCTGATAACATCCATGCTCCATAACCACACTATGTCGGAGGCAGTGGAGTGTTTTCGTCACACCAATGTGACCGACCACTTCCAACTGCCACTTGTTTCTCTCCTGCACGGAGCACTCATTAACAGTGTTGGGCAAGTCACTTTGAAAAAGTAATTAATTATAGTTACAAGTTACTTCTTCAAAAAAGTAACTGAGTTAGTAACTGAGTTACAAGATTCTAAAAGTAATTAATTACTTGAAAAGTAACTATTGCGTTACTTTAAAAAAAAATGTTTACCACTCTGGGGTCCAGGGTATAATTGGCCATTTTTAACTACTTTTGATGTTTCCTCTACATTTCACCTTTAAAAACTATTTGTTTGCCTTGTTTGGTCTCATCAGCACAACCTCACGTGTCTGAATTTACAGTCATGTGTTCATTTTTACTGTATTAACACAATTGATCTAAAATCAGACAAAAAACGTAAAATCCGAATAGAAAAAGTGATATTTTTTCGCCTCATTGTTCTGACACACAACACAAAACTATCCACAACACTACACATTAACTACACAAGACAGCACATTAAGTACACACTCCAAACACTAAACGTCATAAATCTCTCACATCTCAAAACTCGCTCTCTCTTTTTATGCCGTCTCTCTCTCTCTCTCTCGCCATCACTGCTAAAACTTCCCCCTCTTCCTAAACAACCAAATGTCATGTTGGCATATCATTTTTGATTGGTCGGCATGGTGCATTTTACCACCAACACAAAAGGGATGTTTTTTGTTTGTCTTTTTGGGGGTTTCTTTGGTCATAAGCAGAGAGGTCTCGCTGCTCTGTCCTTAGACAGTAAATGTGACGAAACTATTGAGGAAAAAACACGTGTATGTATTGTTTATCGTGACTCTGGTTTTACGTGGCCTATCAACACAGTTTATAAACTGGTATATGTCACCTTGTTGCTTTGTCTTTAAGTGGTCATCTCATTGGCTTACCACGACTACTTTATTCTTCCTCAGTCAAACAGCAGCACTTGTGCGATTGTTTTGCCTCCTGAGCTCCAGGTGTTGTGCCAAAAAGTGATCGTCGGGCAGAAAGTGATCGTCGGGCAGAAAGTGATTGCTGCCCGCGGCAGCGTGCACAGCTGCTTAAAGCTGCAGCGCCCAGATTACTTACAGCTACTGATATAAATTGCGGTAACCTGAACACAGCTAGTAACGCAACCGCATTTTCTTGTTAGTAACTGTAACAGCGTTGTAACGATAGGAATAGTAATTAGTTAGATTACTCGTTACTGAAAAAAGTAACGCCGTTACTGGTAACACCGTTATTCCCATCACTGCTCATTAAAAACTGACTACAGTACT
>NC_140446.1:27817252-27822252 GCF_963576455.1 Neolamprologus multifasciatus
TAGGTATACATGGCGACCAAATGGGCCCCAGC
Organism: Neolamprologus multifasciatus; assembly: GCF_963576455.1. Classification (NCBI taxonomy): domain Eukaryota; kingdom Metazoa; phylum Chordata; class Actinopteri; order Cichliformes; family Cichlidae; genus Neolamprologus; species Neolamprologus multifasciatus. The sequence goes on from NC_140446.1 coordinate 27,817,285, forward strand.
ACACAACACGTGACAGATTATAAGAGTTTCACTACATGTTTAAGTCATTACAGACATTTCTACCTTTTCCTGATGAATTCAGTTTAAACTGTGAATATTTACTCAGTAATCTCATGCTGCACTAAAATTAGTGTCATTATCTGAGAGACGTTGGTGGGAAATATATGACATGTACTTCCTGACTTTGTTCTGTCATTTGAGCCAAAAGTTGAAGCTCTGAAGTCCGAATATTGTGTCATTGTAAAGGACAGATGCATTGTAACCACATTTATGTTTCACATATGCACTCTCAGTGTAATATGTCTGTGTGTGGTACATCTAGAGCTGAACTGTAGAAATGACCGAGGACCTGTGGTATTGAGCTTCCCTCGTGAGTTTCATGCTCACAGACATGAAACTCACGTAACGTGTTGTTACGTTAGTAAGTCTGACTGTTTTTGGCCTGTGGTTGCCTCGTTGACACAAATGCTGAGACTGTAGCAAACGCCCTGACCGATGGCTGCAGTTGCCGTCGATGTTGCTGATCAAAACCTGGAATTATGCTGTGTATTATTTTTAAATTTACTCGTGTGTCTGACACAATGTGAGATTGTCATGACCTGCCAGTGGCTGTCCTGGGATGCGGTGCCTTTCTGGTCCGCCATGGCGGTGCCTGCCTTCACCTGTTCTGCACACCCACCTGTGGCTTATCACGGCTCATGAACACCGACCGTACTTAAGGCCTGGTCGGAGCGGTGTTCCTCACTCAGTAGTGTTAGTGTAGCCCGGCTCAGTCCCTCGTGTTCTCCCGGTGTTCCTGACTCTGACGTCTGTCTCCACCTCCCCCGTATGGACCTTCCCTGGAGCCTTCTCGGTTAAACGTGAGTGAGAGTGATCACGGTGTTGGAGTGGACGGTGTGAATTCTGGATTCAGACTGTGTGAAGTGGAGGGTGAGCGTGTGTTCCCCTTTTCCCAGCCCTTGGAATCCCTGGAGCCCTCTTCTCCCGTCCTCGTCGTATGTAGATATCACTGGTGTTGTAAATAAACCACTTGTCTGACTGCACAGTTCAGAGTTCTGCCTTTTGAGTCCAGCACCAGCAAACGTGACAGAGATGGTGTTACATGCTTTCACATGGATGTTACTGTGCTCTCTCTAGTGATTGAGTTTGTGGGAATAAGTCTGATCCTCACAGACCTGTGACTGATCTAACAGCACAGCCCCAGAGGTCCTGGGTCCTGCTTTGAAAGGGTGAAACCTGATAGAAAAGAAATGAGTGAATGCAAAATAAATTACTCTAACATGCATGTGTGTGATGGATGACCTCTGACCACAGTTCTATATTCCACACATCCCCCTTTATTTATAAAAAACATCAGGGGTGAGCAAAGTGCTGTTCAGCGAACATGAAGGGCAAACAGGCCGAAGGGTACAAGGCACAGTGAAGTGAAGGAGGATGTAACGACGGACTTAAAATCCCAAACATCAGACACCGATGTTAGAAATTTAAGAACAGGAAGTGAACAAGCCTGCAGAATAACTGCATATAACTGAGAAAGCTCCATCCCCTCTGAGTGTGCTCGGCGTGTTTGGAACATCTAGAAGCTTCTGGTCTCCTGAGCCCAGAGAATCAGATGCAGCAGCGGCCATTAAGAGATTTGTAGTTGGTTTACTCTGGTCCCAACAAGCTGCCGACTTTGTAAACTTGGAAGAGCTGTTGGAGAACACAGAATTGACTTTGATATGGCTGCGAGCTGCTGTCCCGTACAGACCGTGGTCCACACCACTGCGTTCAGACCAAGGTTATTATCGTTAACGAAAACTAACGAAATAACGAAAACAAGAAGTGAAAAAACATTTTCGTTAACGGAAATAAAAACAAAAACAAAAAAAGGAAAACTAACTAAAACTGGAATGAGTGTTCACAAAACTAACTAAAATTAACTGAATTTATAGCAAAAATGTGTTTAGTTTTCATTGATGTGTGCGTGTCATACAAGAGTCAAGGGTGAAAATGAAGTTTAGTTTCCAGATTTTTTTCTTGCTGTGTCTCATTATGCCAGCAGGTGGCAGCACGTTAGTCGAGTCGTCTGTGTCGCTGCTCCGTCCACGCGCAGAATCATGTCAATAAAAGTCGGGAGCCAGAGTCCAATTTGGGATTACTTTGAATATGACTGTGTTTTGGATAAAGCAAGTGTCTTGTAGTGGAAAGAGACAAATTATGAGGGACATTTCTAAAGGGAAAAAATCCCACAAACCTTAAAGTGCACTTGAAAAGCTCACACAAGAAGGCTAACCTAGCTTACCTTGAGAAGGTAAGGGAGCACACTCAACCCTCATCCCCAGAAAACAGAAGCTAACCCCAGGCAAGGCAGCGTGATGCATCCCGAGACAACAGGACGGGGATATCTACACAACTGTGTGAGTCAATTACCTTCAAAAAGTTTATCAATTCACTTGAACCACAATTACGAACACCCGGTGCTGCGAGAGTTAATAGTCTCATTGGGGCCAAGATATACATTTTATAGTTGCCTGGTATCAATGGTTGTTCATCTGCCTTTATTTATTTATTTAAAGAACCCATAGGTGGGAATGTGAGTTGTCTGTCTCTGCGTGTTAGCCCTGCGACAGACAGGCGACCTGTCCAGGGTGCAGTATGGTAGCTGGAATAGCAACATACCCAAGGATGAGCAGAATGACTGATATGATGAAACTGGGATTTTGTTACACTTAATTATTGCAAACACGACTAAAACTATAACTGAAACTAATCAAAACTAAACTGAAACTAAGGATTTTCAAAAAAATAAAAACTAAACTAAACTAGCAAACAATTGGTAAAAACTAATTAAAACTGATATAAAATTGAAAATCTGAAGTCAAAACTAAATAAAAATAAAAACTAATGAAAATTGCAAAACTATTAAAACCCTGGTTCAGACCTGCACAAATGAACTGCTCCGAGAGGAAAACAAACGAGTTCGATTTAAATGGGCTGAAAACAGCCTTAAAAATAAATAAAGGGATTTTGAAATGGATTGACTGGATGCAGTGATGTGTGCTTCTGATAAAAAGTGCATTGCTGTATTTGAGACATTATAAAGGCTGGATAGAGAACACACCAGTATCAACTCCAGGATTGGAGCCTTGTGGTCCTGCCAGGGGAGGGTAAGGTCAACTATGCTGACATAGAAACTTCTATCAGAGAGGAAGAACATGAACCACTGGACAGCTGAACCTGCTGCTCCAGCCTGGAGTCCAACAGCACGACGAGCTCAGTCATCACTGCTCCAAAGATCTGGACCAGTTCATCTATTTGGTCAAACTTTAGACTCATCTCCACCTAAACTCTGAGTTTGCTCTATTAAGGGTTTTTAATGATGATGTTATAGCAACTACGTGTTTTTGGTACCACACTAGAAGTCAAACTCTTATTAATAATGAGAAGAATAAAAAGGGTCAGGGTTAGTCTGCTGGCTTTGTACACGGACAGAAAGACAGACCACTAAATCAAAAGTCTTTCACCTTAATTTTCTCCAGACAACAAGCACACCTTTCACGTTAGCGTTTAGCTCTGCGTCTGTGATGCTTCCTCTAGCCAGGTGAGCTGGTGATGAGAGCAGGGACAAAGCAGAGAGGAGTCGATGACCAACACACTGATGCACTCAGTCACCGGTCAGTGATTTAGGAAAATCGACATATTGGCTTCTTTGTATATAAAAGTGATGGCAGGCCTTTTCACACACTCTGTTTCCAGAGGAAAGTTGAATCCTTTCTCCCAGCATCAGATCACAGTTTCATTCATTCTAACATGAAACACCCAGCTTCAGTGCATGCTGCCATTAAGGACAAGGAAGAAGAACAAATATTGATTCAGAAATCATCAAGAAGATTTTTAAGTGTTTACATTTTTCAACTTGGATGTGGTGAAATTAGTCGAATGCCCTTAAAATGCTATTTTGTGTCTTTTCAGAGAGAAGAAAGCCCTCGAGCACGGGCGATGCTCGCTCTACTCGAGCGGCTCTTTTATTTTCCCGTGGCTGCATTTCCCATCTTCACAGTTGACTGTCCGTACTTTTTGAATACCCGGTGTATGCAGAATGGCCGTCTCACTTCTCACTCTCGTTTATTGTGCCAGATACACATAAAAACTTGATTGTAGCCGTATACTGCAGTATGCTTGGCTGTGTGTTATGGCCACTGATCTTTATGGCTTGCATAGGAGCAAGACCTCAGCCTCAGCAAAACCCTGGCTGCACACGCATTCATGCTTGTGGTGCATGTGTGTGTTTCCCACAAGTTTCCAACAACACCGCCGCCGCTTGTCCATCTGCATACATCCTCCCAGGGGACGCATAATAGGAACATTTAAATGAGGTATGCATAAATGGATGAAGCCTTTCTCACATTACATGCAGGGACCGTGTGTGTTTTCCTGGTTGCATGTGTTTTATTCTCTCCTCTACACGGCTGGTGATGGCAGTTTGGTAATTGAACATGAAATGCATGGAAGGAAAAGGAAAAAAGAAAGAAAGGGTGGATGGAGAAGGTAAGAGATGAAAAGAAAGGCAGAAGTTGAAGGAGCCAAATACAATTAACCCCTGGAATAAGTCAGGGATTAGATGTGCTGTAAACAACGAGAAGAGAGAAAGGAAGAGGATAACGGTGAGGCTAAAGACTGATGAGATAAAATTACAATAAGCTATCACACGTGAAACAAGACGTGCTGCTTGTGTGTGTGTGTGTCCACAGATCTGTGGATCTCATGTGAGTGGATCCCCTTCTCTTCGTAAACACCTAAATGGCTCTGGGTGTGTGCGGTAAGCTGCCGTCTCTGAGACGGTGAACTCTATTTCACGGGTTAGTGCTACAACGAACAACAGCATCTAGCCTTTTGGCATCATAAAGCACAGCGCTGCTCGCTCTCAATCTCACAAATACTGTTTGTCCATTTTTAGTTCCATCTCAGCGCTGCTATCTCCGGCAA
>NC_140446.1:27827252-27864752 GCF_963576455.1 Neolamprologus multifasciatus
ATGGAGGGGAAAGCAGGCTCTGAGCTGCCCTGCTAGCAGAAAAAGGTTGAGTGATGGGTGAGGAAATGTTGATTGAGTGGGAGGAATTACCAGGTTTAGCAGTGGCCTGTGATAGTGGAACAGTTTCTTCAGAGGAGGGATGGTAAGTCTTAATCGGATAGTCTAGAACATAATCACAATATCAAGTCTTTTGATTATGTGGATGGTGAACAGCCTCTGTTGAGCTGAGGTGGGAGGCGGAACCGCTGGGCCAGGGTGATGTGGAGTGAAACGGTTGGCGGGCGAGTGAGGAGAGGAGCTAAGCGGCAAGAGAGCGAGAGGCCGAGGCTTGGCCAGTGATGCCCACTCTCCGCGGGCGTCTCCACCTGCTCCGTTAGGCAGCAGGTGGAGCACCGCGGCGTCTTCGATGGCCGCCCAGAGCCAGACGAGTCCCATCGAAGATTTACTCCCTCTCCAGAAAGTGCCACTGTTTCCTCCGACGCTTCTCTGCCCACATGGAGAGCGCTGCCTCCTGCCGCTCGATAAGGTCCGAGTCAGCTGGGTCAAAAGCGGGTCGTGTCATTCTGTCAGGAGTGTCGTGGGTGGAGGGGAGGAAGAGACGACCCAAATGCAGGACTCGCGGTGAGAAATGATGCAGATTTATTGGATCGAGAGAATGAACAAAGCAGGAACGGCAGGACTGACTAACTGACTGAGAGACTGGCTGAACATAGGCAGGAATGACAACAATGACGATATCAATGACACGACAGTGAACTGAGGAAAACCGAGGACTTAAATACACACAGATGAGGATGATAACGAGAGACCGGTGAGTGAACAGCTGAACATAATCGAACTAATGATACAAGGAATGAGCTGGAAAAACAATACACAAGTACAGAGGCTGAAACAGGAAACAGAAAAACATGGAAGTGGCAAAATAAACTGAAGATGACAAAACTGAAAACACTGGGTCAACGACCCAGGAAACCTGACACAAGCTGTCTGTTTCTATCAAGAACTTTATCGTTTAGCATGTTCGCTGAGGCCTGGCTCCTGGCTCAAGAGTTGGCACTTCGTTTTGTAATCCGGAAGGTTGCCGGTTCGAACCCCGGCTCTGACAGTCTTGGTCGTTGTGTCCTTAGGCAAGACACTTCACCCGTTGCCTACTGGTGGTGGTCCGGCAGCCTCGCCTCTGTCAGTGCGCCCCAGGGCAGCTGTGGCTACAATGTAGCTGCCATCACCAATGTGTGAATGACTGGATGTAGTGTGAAGTACTTTGGGGTCCGTAGGGACTGAGTAAAGTCCACCACTAAGTAAAGTATTATACAAATGCTGACCATTTACTGTGTGGATTTAAGCCCTTAGTTCTCTTAAACTCTTTCCCTTCACATTGTTTTTCTTCATCTGTCAGTGTTAGCTTGTCGCTAGTTCACTTCAGCTTTCCTCTGCTTTATGTTTAATCTGCTGTTTGGGAGATACTCTGTTGAGTCCTGCGTTTGGGTCCACACACTGTCTGCCACACAACGACCCACAAAAACATCTGACATATAAACCGGCTCCAACACCTCTTATGTCCCTGTTTCCCTGACTTCAGACTTGCAGCATTTTCTGTTTTCACACGTTCTGAATAAATTACTTGAGTCACTATCATCACATGGGATAAGTTACGATACCCATTGGTAGAGTTGGATGTCTCGAGACCGGTCTTGGTCTCGAGACCACTTTTACGAGGTCTTGGTCTCGTCTTGGTCTCGACTGACTTCGGTCTCAGTCTTGGTCTTGCTGTTTTGGTCTTACGTTCTCAAATCGACATGTTCAGGAGATTTGGAGTCAACCATCAGCGGAGTGGGGGGTGGCTTACTGGGTTTAAGCCCGGGTCATTTTTTCAAGTATGGGGTCTTTTGGAGTGTAATTTGTTAGTTAGATGCCTGACTGACAACTGTATAAAACAAAAACAACACACGAAGCACAGAGCGCACCGTCGTAAATTCCCCCTAATTTTGGTATGATCCGAGCTCAGGCACTAGGTGACTGAGCACAGCATGTGAGCGAGGGGGAGAAGCTGCTGCCTGTAGACCGTCTGAGGTCCTAGTGGGCGTGTCCCTTCAGAGGGACATTGGCCAATTACTGATCATGTGCCTAAACACATGAGCTTCATGTGAGGCACATTTTGCTTGAACTGAGTTTCACATTCAGCCCTGAGATCCTGTGAGATGGATGCCATCCTCCACTTAAAATGCTGCTTGCTATAAAAAGTGATGCTGAAGGCATGCAAGTGTTTGCAACCAACAGATGATGGGCCGATGGAGAGGACATTTACACATGTAGGTAAAAGAGACCTGCTGCTAATGTCGCTCTACAGGAAAGCAGAAAAACATCACTGTAAATATTCAGGTTATACTTTTAAGAACTAAACTCAGTGGGTTAAGGTTCATAAATGTTGAAATCCCAGCAGTAATAAAACCTCACACAGGCTGCAGAGTGTAATCAGCTACGATGGATCCTCAATTATTTTCATAAACAAACAAACAAACAAACAAACAAACAAACTGTGACAAACAGCGCTCTTTATGGAAAACAGGAAAGGAGCTAATAGATCCCAACCATGGCTCTGTGCATCATCTGTGCACCTGTCCAACATGAGGCGTGACTCGTGCTCATGTTTTGGTGGAAGTACCACAGTGCAGTTATGCCACACATAAAACTTCTGAGACACAGGAGCACACACCTGCCTGGAAACAATGGTGTCTCACTGTAAATAAAACATGAAGTCCCTGTGTCCCTGGAGTGTTTTTCCGTTTCTGTTCGAGACAGTTTGCTCTCTGCCTCGTTCTCTCTTCGACTCTCTCTCTCTCAGGTTACTTCCACTCAACGTAATCTTCTGCCACAGATGCAAACTAATTAAAGGATTGCTACTGTATCAATACAAAAGGCATTTTCACATGACAGTCTGCATTTGATTGCATTTCATTCTTACTTTCCAGTTTTATTTTACATTCATGTTTTTGTATGAGATGACCTGCATTTCCATTCATAACAACAAGAGTTGGAATGATGTAGTAAAGAAAAAAATATGTCTTATATTTTAGATTCTTTAAGCTAGCCCCCCTTTGCTTTGTTGACTGCACTTGGCCTTCTCTCAGTGAAATGGGTTCCCTTCACAGGTGTGCCTGTCAGGGGTCATTTGTGGAGTTTCTTGCCTTCTTTATGCAGTTGGGCCAATCATGGGCCCATCATTACTTAAAGAAGTGAAGGTCAGTCAGTCTGGAAAATTGCTAAAACGTGTGTCCCGAAGTGCAGTCACAAAGAAAAGGCTATGACAAAACTGGCTCACATGAGGACCTCCCCAGGAAAGGAAGCCCAAGAGTCGCCTCTGCTGCTGAGGATAACTTCAGCATCAGCCTCAGAAATCACAAGTTAACAGCAGCTCAGATTAGAGCCCAGATAGATGCCACTCAGAGCTCCAGTAGCAGACACATCTCTACATGTTCAGAGGAGACTGTGTGAATCAGGCCTTGATGGTCAAATAGCTGCTAAGAAACCACGACTAAGGAAAAGCAACAAGAAGAGATTTGTTTGGGCCAAGAAACACAAGGATGGACATTAGACCAGTGGAAATCTGTGCTGTGGTCCAAATCTGAGATCTTTGGTTCCACCCACTGTGTCTTTGTGTGACGAGGAAAAGGTGAACGATGATCTGTATGGTTCCCACTGTGAAGCATGGAGGAGGAGGTGTGATGGTGTGGGGGGACTTGAATTGTGTAGGCTAGGCCAGATGGCTCCCTGGTTTCAGTTGGGGTGTGGGGGGTGTGGCAGGGCGTGGTGCGGCTGCAGGGGAGGAGTGGTGCAGCAGGTTCAGGGTGTAGTGTCAGGGAAGGCGAGCATCATTTAATCATGCCTTCCCTATTTCAGCTATTTTGGGCCGGCGAGGAGGAGCTGCTGGGTCAGCCGACACAGACCCGGAGCAGTGAGCGCTGAAAAGTGCTGAAGCAAGCTTTAAAAAGCAAAACGTGAACTTCTGCATCATGTTGAGTCCTTTGGGTTACAGGTTCATAGCTCTAAAATTCAGTATCTCAAATTATCATAACTTTTAGTTTTCAGTTTGAATAAAGTATTATTCATACAGCATAAACTGTGTATAGACTGTGTCTGGCTCAATCCATACAATTACACTGTGAATGAACATGGGATATATGATTTTTTTTAAATTAAATTTCATTTTAAACTTTTGAGACGCACTCGTAAGTGATTTTTGTTTCTCAGTCTGGATCAGCCTGGAATGGATAAAGCTCTACAGCTCTCAGTAACCTCTTCTTTGGAGCTTCCTACAAAGCCCATGAGTGCTTTAAGTCAACACTGAGCAAGCCTGCCATAAATACTCATAATCACTCATAAAGAGTTATGGTTAGTAGCTGCAATGATGGAGAGGCTTTGAGGAAAAGACTGAAGAGGAAAAGAAAGACGAGAGGCAAATAGGAGCAAAATAAAAAGCAGCTGATGACAAAGTCACAGAAGAAAGTAGCAAGTAAAAGGCGTGTAGATGTAATCTTAATATTATTGGAGAAACCACCATCTCAGCAGGAAATGACACTTTAATGCCAAGATGCGCTCTGAAGCCGCCAAGACTAATGTGCTTTTTGTTGGCACATGAATTATACTGTATTCTCCACGCCTCACTTATTCCATTCACACCGACTGTCACTGTCCACTTCTCAGCCTGCTTGGAAGGACTCGAATCCCCATCGCTGTCCATACTGGTAATATATGTAGGAAGTACCCCAACCATGGATGACTGCATTATCTTTAAACAGTACATTGACGTGACAACCCTGAAGCTGTATCTCTTTAGTTATAGTTAGTTATAATGTGAATATTACATTTCGGATGGAGAAATTATGCCTGTAACCAGCAAAGCAGCAGTTTAGAGTCCAGGGTCCAGACTTCAGTCATTTACTTAAAGTACAGGGTGGGCTATTTATATGGATACACCGTAATAACATGGGAATGGTTGGTGATATTAAAGTCCTGTTTGTGGCACATTAGTATATGTGAGGGGCAAACTTCTCAAGATGGGTGGTGACCATGGTGGCCATTTAGAAGTCGGCCATCTTGGATACAACTTTTGTTTTTCCAATAGGAAGAGGGCCATGTGACACATCAAACTTATTGGTAATGTCACAAGAAAAACAATGGTGTGCTTGGTTTCAACGTAACTTTATTCTTTCATGAGTTATTTACAAGTTTCTGACCACTTATAACATGTGTTCAATGTGCTGCCCATTGTGTTGGATTGTCAATGCAACCCTCTTCTCCCACTCTTCACACACTGATAGCAACACCGCAGGAGAAATGCCAGCACAGGCATCCAGTATCCGTAGTTTCAGGTGCTGCACATCTCGTATCTTCACACCATAGACAATTGCCTTCAGATGACCCCAAAGATAAAAGTCTAAGGGGGTCAGATCAGGAGACCTTGGGGGCCATTCAACTGGCCCACGACGACCAATCCACTTTCCAGGAAACTGTTCATCTAGGAATGCTCAGACCTGCACCCATAATGTGGTGGTGCACCATCTTGCTGGAGAAACTCAGGGAACGTGCCAGCTTCAGTGCATAAAGAGGGAAACACATCATCATGTAGCAATTTCAAATATCCAGCAGCCTTGAGGTTTCCATTGATGAAGAATGGACCCACTATCGTTGTACCCCATATACCACACCAAACCATCACTGTTGTTGTTCCAACAGTCTTGGAGGGATCCATCCAATGTGGGTTAGTGTCAGACCAATAGCGGTGGTTTTGTTTGTTAACTTCACCATTCACATAAAAGTTTGCCTCATCAGTGAACAAAATCTTCTGTGTGAACTGAGCGTCCTGTTCCAGTTTTTGTTTTGCCCATTCTGCAAATTCTGTGCTGATCTGGGTCGTCCTCGTTGAGATGCTGCAGTAGCTGGAGTTTGTAATGGTGCCATTTGTGAGTAGCTGATATCCGCCGAAGGGATGTTCGACTAATGCCACTCTCCAGTGACATGTGGCGAGTGCTACGCTGTGGGCTCTTGCTGAATGAAGCTAGGACAGCCACTGATGTTTCTTCATTAGTGACAGTTTTCTTGCGTCCACATTTTGGCAAATCCAACACTGAACCAGTTTCACGAAACTTAGCAAGCAGTTTGCTAACTGTAGCATGGGAGATGGGTGGTCTCGTAGGGTGTCTTGAAATCTGCTGCAATGACCCGGTTACTGCGTTCACCAGATATCAACACAATTTCGATCCACTCCTCACATGTTAACCTCTTCGACATGTCAATGGCTGTGAACAAAGAGAAACTTGTAAATAACTCATGAAAGAATAAAGTTACGTTGGAACCAAGCACACCATTGTTTTTCTTGTGACATTACCAATAAGTTTGATGTGTCACATGGCCCTCTTGCTATTGAAAAAACAAAAGTTGTATCCAAGATGGCCGACTTCTAAATGGCCACCATGGTCACCACCCATCTTGAGAAGTTTGCCCCCTCACATATACTAATGTGCCACAAACAGGACTTTAATATCACCAACCATTCCCATGTTGTTACGGTGTATCCATATAAATGGCCCACCCTGTATAAAAAAACGTGTCCTCTCCAGCTCAGCTCTTTTCTCAGCCTTTGGTACTTCTCGAGCTTCTCATGTTCCTTCTTCCTGATGTTGCCATCACTTGGTATCGCTACATCTAGTCTGTCTTCCTCTGCTTGTCCACCACGATGTCCAGTTAGTTAGCCATCACCAGTTTGTCCGTCTGTATCTAGTGTCCCACAGGATCTCTGTCCACCCTGGGAGGCGTCTCCCATTTTAACCTCAGGACTTCCAGGCCATACTCAGCACAGATGTTTCTGAGTACTATGTCAGCCACTTGGTTATGGCGTTCCATGTATGGCCTGCCTGCTAGTATTTTGCATATATATAAAACTTTGAAAACACATCAGGGTGGATATGTATGCTGATGTGGAGTGGGTAATCTGCTGGGAACAAAAGGATGCCACATTATTTGGTTGAGATGAAATGATGAGCCTATAGAGGGCTGCATTCAAAGACACCCAGAAAATCAAAGTGAAAAAATGATGCAGGAGGGGAGACTATTTTGCAGAAACTTCACTGTAGCAATCAAAACGGTACGACTTGTGTTCATGCCTGACAACACTGAGGCATGCTCCTAATGATGGTGTCCTGGGGCATCTCCTCCCAGACCTCGGGGTTGTCTCATTGCTGGCCCTCTACTGCACCAGGTGTTAATGTCATTACCACCAAAGCAGCTGAAGCTGATTAACAACCCCCTCTGCTTCTTAACTGACCAGATCAATAGCCCAGGAGTTTAACTGACTTGATGCTGTACTCTGATTAAATTGTCCCTTTCATTTTCGTGAACAGTTTGTATTAATTCCTTCCTTTTTTTTTAACTCCTGCTTAAATTGCTGTTTAAAGTTTGGAATTTTACAGTAATTTAATCAGCTGATGCAATCTGGATGATATCATGTTTTCCAAGCACCAAACAAAGGCCACAAAGACATGGAGTGAAAGGCTGTGGCAACGAGCTTTGTCACACAGCAGAAGAAAACTCTTTTTGTATGTCCTTTTTATGATAGACAATATATTTTATATTCACTGGGAACTAATGAAAAATATCAAATACTGTAATACATTAACTTTTACCAAATGTAAATAAGTAACACCTTACTGGTAAAAAGCAACAAGTAAGGTCTAATAAATGTCCTTTTTTCCAGGCGTCATTATCTTGTCTGTTGGGGTTCAGGTGAGTCAGCATACACAGTATGAAAACAGAGTGACTGACAGAAAAACGAAAAACTGAATGAAACTTGGGGGATGGATGTGTAAACGATAAAAGCATGGTGAAGAGGTGGAAGTAAAGAGAGCGAGGGAGGACACACACAGAGGCAGTGCTTCTTAAACTAATGAGATATTGATCTCAGGGAGACACACCTCCTCAGGGCTTCTGGCTGACAGTCAGATAAATGGGCCACCATTCATTACCCAGAGAGAGACAACACACATGCACTGAACGAGAGAGAGAGCCAAAGCAGTCATGGGTGCAGATAAAAATCTGAAGCCATTAAAAAGAAGTTGGAAACAAACTCGAAAGAGAGTTTAATAAAATCATAAAGAAAGAAGTTTTACTGCATAACAAACATGCAGTTTAAAGGAGGAGACTGTTTATATTTGATTTTCATATTTATGTTTATTCTATTCTGCTCATTGAATCTATTCGTTATATGTTTGTTTATGTATGATTAGCTTATCTTATATGTATGCATTAGTATTTAAATAAAGCATTTCTCATCTTACATCCTCTTATCTTAAAATCTTACATCATCGATTCTGAAATAATTTTATTTGGTCCAATTTGAATTTGGGGATGAAATGGATGAAGGTCGTGAAATTGTGCAACAAGCCTCTATTTCATACTGAGGTCTACTGCACACACACACACACACACACACACACACACACACACACACACACACACACACACACGCATGCATAATTTGTTCCTTCAGAAATGCAGCAGAGACAGAGGCTGTTGCACTGTCCAGTATTTTCTCGCTGCTCTGCGATCAGAGATCACATCAGCAGTCTCTGTTGCATACTCACAATATTTATATGTGTTTGTTTTCAGTGCAGTTAGCTGTGTGTAGGTATTGTTCCTAGGAGCGTGCTTGCATTTGACTGCGTGCCTTCTTAAGCGCTCTCACAGTGGAAATACACTGACACACAATAATTATAATACCCCGGCAAAGTAAAAGAAACCCAAAAAATGAAAAGATTAACTAAATAAAATCTTTTTTTTAGGTGCAAAGAGCAGAGTTTCCAACTGGATCTCTAGCTGATTGAAAAAAATATGAACTATGAATAATGCATGTAGTGACTATGAAATTACAGCTTTAAGGTAATTTGTGTTTTGAGAGCTGAACATAATTGTTTTGGGACTACAAATTTCCCTTTGCCTTCAAGAAACCAACTGAACTAAGTGGAAAGCTGCTGGTAGAAAATAAGTGTGCGCCTTTCAAATACTGAGTATCTAAAGATACAGCGATCAGCGCTCTGTTTGTTTCTCCAGTTTTTTGCTTTCAGACTAACTTTATCTGCATTTGTCTGTGCGAACATCTGCCAGTTTAAAATAACGCAAGTTACAGAACAATGGTAAATGGTAAATGGTCTGCTTTTGTATAGCGCTTTACTCAGTCCCTAAGGATCCCAAAGCGCTTTACACTACATTCAGTCATTCACCCATTCACACACACTGGCAATGGCAAGCTACATTGTAGCCACAGCTGCCCTGGGGCGCACTGACTGACAATAGAGAAATCCAACATGGGGGGATAAGAGCAAATCCCAGATCAAAGGAAAAATGGGAATCTCGGAAAACACCAGTATTAAAGCAAACTCCAGATGTGACTCAACAAGGTCAATAATTCTAGCAGTATAGAAGTAAAACTGAGAGTATGAATGTACTACTTAACTTTAGAGAACACTTGAGCACCACAGTATGACACTAAACATCAAACTGTGATTCTGTCATGGTCCTGGGTCGTTGACCCAGTGTTTTGTGTTTCATTTTGGTTTCATCTTGTGTTTGGTGTTTATTCTGAATTTGTATTAGTTCTTTGGGTTTGGTTGCCGTGTTTATTATCCCTACCTGTGTCTTCCCTCTGTGCTCCGTTCGGGTCCCTGTGTTTTGTGTTGTAAAGCAGTCTGTGTGTTTCCGGTTTTACTTTGTAGGTCTGCTTCTCGTTATGTCAATTAGTGTCAGCTGTGTCCACCCCTGTGTGTCATCTCCTCATTACCTGGTGTAATATAGGTGTATTTATAGTGTGTGTTGGCTTCTGCTCGTCGTTGGATCGTCTGTGTTCATTCTCTATGGTCCTCTGCGTCTCTCTGTGTCTAGCCGTCCTCATCTGCCACCTCTGAGTTTCTCCCGCTGACCTTATGTCCCAGGTTTGTTTGTTAGTTTCACCCAGTTTAGGTTTATGTTCAGTTCTGCCCTCACCTCTGTTACTTTCACTGTAAATAAACTTCCCCTCGCATCTCCACCACCGTCTGCATTTTGGGTCCTCATTTATTCTACCACACGACTGCTGCCCCAGCCGTGACAGTAGGATCCGACCACACCATGGACCCCGCAGGCTCCGCCCGTGAGGAGGATATTCTCCGCGTACAGTGTCTGATGAGCCGAATAACCCAACCTTCGTGAGCTCTCCTGCTATGAGGACGTCATTGGAGAATTAAGCCGAGGCCAGGAGGCGTGTCAGGCTCGGGAGCAGTCAGAGCACGTCGATTCCTGGAAGGCCTCGCTGTAGCTTGTAGCCTCGCTGTAGCGGCAGCCGTTGGAGATCTCTGCCGGACAGTCACAAAGCTGTTTCCGCGGCGGTGCCAAGGAATTCTTCAGCCTCCGCGTCCCTCTTTGACCACTACTCGCCTGCCTTTTTTCTCGCAGCTATGTAGCTATGTAGAAGATGAGGAGCCAGCGTCATTTTCCCCATCATCACTAGCCTCCTCTGTCGTTTTCTCCGCCTCCTCCTCCCGCAAGAAACGGCGTATGCGCCGCCAGCGCTCCTCTCCACAGCCGGATTCTGCGATTTCAACACAGCCAGCTGTGGTGAGTGGTAAAGACCTTCTTTATGCTTCCTCCAAACCACAAAGTGTTACTCCAGAGACTGAATCAAAAGTTTCTATGGATTCAGTATCTGATATAGCTGTTTCAGTTAATTCTGAAATGGCAAAATTAAAGACTGTGGTTTCAGAGACCAATTTTTCCAGTCCCAGGGATTTAAGGGGCTCTCTTCATGCACCCTCTGAATCCAAGGATGCTTTAAAAGAAACGGTGATTACTAACACTAGGATTCGATATGCTAGCCCTGTTTTTCTAGGGACTGAGACCCCCTCCAGGGCCTCCCCAGAGACTGAGCCACCTTCCTCAGCTGACTCTGGACTCCTGGAGGTTAAGGAGCTAGGGCAGTTTGTTCAGGAACAACCACCTTTCCCACTGTTAGCACAGCCGTTAGCTCTGTCTCCAGTGTCAGCTGCTCACTTGCTCTTAGCTCAGTTACCAGCTCAGGTTGCAGGTCAGCTATTAGCTTCACCACCTATTCAGCCATCACCTTCACCTACTCCTGTACAGCAAGCTATGTCTGTTCAACCCATAAAGGACAATTCAACAACCTTTAATTCTAAGCAGAGAGACAAACCCGTAAAGACTGTTTTGGTCCCTCAAGAGTTGGCCCGTTTAGAAGCAGTTACTCTCTCCAGGGCCTCCCCAGAGACTGAGTTCCAACCCTCAGCTGACTCTGGACCCCTGGAGGCTGCAGAGCCGGCCGTGGACTTCACCCGGCTGTCACTGAGCGGGGTCAGTGCTCTGTGCAGCTGCAGCCTTCCTCATGTGTGCCAGAGGCCTACGTGCCTACTGGTTTTGTTTCATGCCTGCCAGAGGTCTGCGCACCTGCCGGTTCTGTTTTGTCCCTGCCAGAGGCCCGCGCGCCTGCTGGTTCAGCCCTGTGTGTGCCGGGGGCCCCTGTGCCCGCTGGTTCTGTGACTATTTTCGCTGGGGGGTCGGAGGAGCCCGTCCGGCCATCACGTCACCTGCAGCGCCACCCTCATCCTCGCCTGCTGCGCCGGCTTCATCCACGCCTGCAGCAGCAGCCTCATTCACGCCTGCAGCAGCAGCCTCATCTACGCCTGCAGCAGCAGCCTCATCCACGCCTGCAGCAGCACCGTCATCCACACCTGCACCAGCAGCTTCATCCACGCCTGCAGCAGCAGCCTCATCCACGCCTGCAGCAGCAGCCTCATCCACACCTGCAGCAGCAGCTTCATCCACGCCTGCAGCAGCAGCTGGTACTGTAGCAGCAGCCCTCCGAGAGGGCTGGGCAACGGACTAGTGAACTGGCGACCTCCGGGCCATTCCCCTATGCCGTCTCCTCGCGGCCACTGCCTTCAGCATGGCCGACCCCCTGAACTGTTTCACTCTGGGCTCCCGTGCTGGAATCCTCCGGGCCGGCCACCAGAACTGAGTGCACTGTTAGGCTGTCAGCCCCCGGGCCGGCCCTCTGACCTGTGTTTTGGACTCTGTTTCTCAAGCCCCAGTCTGTGTTTTGGTGACCATTTTGTTTGGGATTCTGGTATTTCCATTTTGATCCTGGTCCTGGTGCTGTCCTCCCAGCCGGCACATATGAAAGTGCCATTGTTTACAGTAAATGGCACATCCTACCTAAGAACTGTTGCTAACCATGCCCCTCATTTAATCACATCAGAGTACCCATGATGGGTACTCTATGCTTTGTCATGAAAATGTAGCTCTGACCCAGTACTGGCTACGTGGTCCCAATTAATCCAGATTAGGTCCAGCTTGCTTGCTGAATCCAGTTTTGCCAACAAACTGTCTCAGTTATTTGATGTGAACTGTGTGACATGGTGCCCACTTGGTACAAGGGTCCAAACAATGCCAATAAAATACTCTGCACACCATGATCCTACACATCCCTGAATCACTGATGCACAGATCCAGTGCATGGTTGTTTTAAGTCTGACTAACCACAGTTAGAGTCCTCATAGGTATGATTTTCAGCTGTGGTCATTGATTGACACTAGCCTTTAAGCTAGCCTTTCTCCATGACTCCTGCCACCTGTCTGTCCTCCTCTTCCCTTCACTCTCTCTCGCTCGCCACATCTGTTTAGCCTCTTGATTGCCAGCACAGTCTCGGGGGAGGGCACTTATCTCAGCTGCTGTTGTCCATGGACCTGGCTTGTTATCCCCACAGCACCTATTGCAAAACACTCATGCTCGGTCAATAGCCCTACTCTATGAGCTAATACAATCAGCAGACTCTCAATAGTGGTGCTATTAAGATGTGGAATAGCAATAGCAAGCCAGTTCAAGATACTGCACACTGTTTAAGAAGGAGGGGGAGACAGGAAACACCTGGTGAAATCAATGGCCTCTTTTGGGGCTTCTTGTAAATTTTTACCTCATTATGGAGGAGAAAGCAGTGGGAAACATGAGGATGGTGGGGGTAGGTTTGTGGAGACTAGAAGAGAAACACATTGTACTCAGGCTTTATGATCCAAGAAGTGATCTCTTTGTGTGAGAAAAACAATGAACGTGAACCTTGCAGCTGCAGTATCATGGGCATTGTGAAGTACAAATACTTTATGTTGGTCCTGCAATTGAAACAGCGTGTGTCTTAACTGTAACTTGATTGTTGGTTTATCTTACTAATAAGCCATTGAGATAGCAGTTGTTTCCAACATTTCTGTAACACGTGGTCATGTTGTATGCACTGCATTTACAGCCTTGTGCATAAAGCTAAACTCCTGATGCTTGACTGTGACTGCTAGCCTGGTGTATCTGCAAGATCAATCAAATGACATATTCAGACTAAGCTCTCTGTCATTTTGTTGTGATGTAGTTTTGTATTGTGTGGCTTCATGTTGGTGTGTCATGACCAGTCACAACAAAGAAGGGAGACACACTTGGTTTAACTGACATGTGGATTATGTTTGGAATTTACAAAGAATGTATCTTTCTATTGGTACTTGTAGTACATATAGCATGCTAGTATCTTTGGACAGCAGGTTGTGTGAACTGGAGACCCAGACCAGCTTTGCACTGCTGAAAATAATCCTGTAAATAACCAAACCCCGGCAGGCCAACGTAGCTTAGTCCCGGTTATTTGCCCCTCAGCAGGCCAGCATAGGCCTAAACTGAAGCCCCTGGTACACCGCCAACCTGTTCATGTTTGGAATTGATTTCCTCCACTCTGTGACATGTTTAAAACCTGGAAAGTCTATTCTTAGAAACAGTGTTGGACTGTAGTTTTCTCTGGTCCCCTCCCCAGTCAGAGCAGTAGTGTCATCTGCATGTTCTCCTTTATCCGCTGGGGGTCTAAGTGGTGTCCCAAAAAGGACGTTGACTTCACGCATAATTGGGAACATACTTGTTAGGAAAGATGCCATCTATTGCATTTTGGATAGAGGAGCTCTCATTTCTAGAAATCTGGCCACATTTAATACCAAAATGTTACTATGCAGATTTGGGACCAAGAAGCAAAGCTTATATTCAAGATTCGCGATTCAAAGCGTTTATTGTCGTGTATGCGAAGAAAAAGCATTTCTCTGTACAATGAAATTCTTTCTCTGCTGTCCACACGCAGATGCTGGCTAATATGTACAAATAGATAAAATACAAATAGCAGGAATAAATAAGTGGAGACAAAAATTGAAGTGTTAAATAAATTTATTCAAGATGGCGCCAGTGTGCGGCTTGCCGTCTGGCTCTGCTTGTATTTGTGTTATGTGCAAACGAGCTATGAGGTTAATATGCTGCTTTGATATGTGAGATGACCTGATGTGCCAAAATTATTATTACTGTTAAATGTCTTCTTGGTAAATAATAAATGGTAATTATACAGCACCGTTCTCCTCAGCTGAGCACTCAGAGTGCTTTCAGTTTTAACCAGATCAACCTACGATCTTATTTAAGTAAATAAATTAAATTGAATAAATGAATGACTTTTCAGTTAGTTGTAGGCAGACAGGAAGATCCTTTATGATTTCCAGGGGTCCAGCACCCTCAGCACCCCTACGGTACTTCCCACAGCCTTGGAGAAGAAGAGAAAATAGTGTGGTGGTGGATATTTATTAGGGGTGCAACGATACTCGTATCGATATTGAACCGTTCGATACAGTGCTTTCGGTTCGGTACGCATATGTATCGAACAATACAACATTTTTAATTTATTTTATCAACTTTCCTTCTGACGGTGCTGTCTGTGTTGAGCGCTCAGTGGATCTGCGCTCGACAGTGCAGCCTAGGCAGAGTAGTCGAACACAGATTCACTGAGTGCAGGGCAAGCTAGCAGACAGAAGTTAAACTCTCCTTGCAACATGGCAAATTGAACCTCCCCCACCCTCATTCAGATCTGGCGTTTGGAACTATTTTGGTCTTCATGTGACGTATGACCCTGAAGGTAAGCGTGTCATGGACAAAAGTAAAACAGTATGTTGGATGTGCCAGCAATGCTCAATTACATGGGTGGGAACTAGTGCGTTAGCGCAGTTAGCTCGTTAACGTGTTGGCCGTCCAGCCCCACATACGGGGCAATCGGCGGTAGCTCGTTAACGTAGATTTGCCGTGTTGTGGCGTTAACGTCATTTCAGATTAACGCTGACAGCACTAGTGGGAACACAACGAATATGACTGCACATTTACGCCGACATCATCCTAGTGCAAAGACAAGTGGAAGCAGACAAAAACAACAAGCACGCATGCTACAAACTTTACCGGAGTCATTTAGACAGCCGTTAGCACATGATTCTCCTTATGGGGACCTGATATGTTTAATATGCTGCTGAGAATATAGCCCAGAAGAAGAGTATAGTATAGCTTTTATTTTGGAAAGAGACATTTCTCTGTAATAAACTCTCTTTTCCAAAGATGAGTGATTCCTCAATCAGATACAGGGCTCGCAAAATCGCTAGCCCGACGTCCCGGGGCTAGCGATTTTTCCAGTCGGGCTGCCCTGCCCGTCGGCCTATCGTAGGAAGGAAAAATATATGATGAGAGATGATGAGATGAGATGAGATAGCCTTTATTTGTCAGTTGCAGGTCTTTTGCCCACAACCGAGATGACAGACCTTGCCGACCGTACATACAATACACAAACATCACATTGGGGAGACAGGTCAGGCTAGGTAGCGAGGAAAAAAAACATCAAAATGTGTAACACAAAAGGATAATACAGGAATGCACAGATATCAACACACCATAGCACAATAAACACAGACAAGCAACATGGGAAAGAGTTCCAGTGTGTACATCTGATCTGGGACCGCTGCAATCTTTCGACTGCGCCTCCAACTGACCCGATGTCCACATCAGAGGGGAGGTAAGCGTTGGAGGTGGCGTTGGATCCGGGGTAGGGAGGGTGATGCGTCAGTGAGTGCTTATCAGTATCAGTACATGTATGTGTGTGCGTGTCGATAGTTCAGCTGAGACAGTGTCCTTCGCCCTGCCAGGCTAAGTAAACAGTCTTCCAGCCAACCCAGGTGGCCTTGCATGGAATGGGAAGGAACAGACTAAACACAGTCGTTATCAGGGTGTTTTGTTCAGCTCCGGCCTTGTAGCTGGCGCCGAGAGGTATCCGGATGAGTGATGTTAATTTTTTACTTTAGTGCAACAGCTCATATGAATTTCAAAGCAGTTCTACAGTCCAACACTGGTCCCATTGGAGAGCCGCGAGCTTCGCCATACTTGCTTTCTGTGATGTAGTCATTTCTTGTGCTCAAGGAGCCGATTTCTGAGAACTCACGGCAGTGTGCCTCCCCGAGATGTCATCCAATTTTGCGCCCAGAGATGTTATTCCGGGCTAGCCCTTCCGAGATGTAATCCAGTCTGCAGTCAGAGATCTTATTCTGAGTATTCACAGCAGCCGTAGCCTCTCCAAGATCTTATCCGTGGTGACTCAATGAGCCCATTTTGAGAAACTCACGCCTCGTCCCATCGTTCCAATCCCAGCGGGCAGCCTTGTGGGGGTTTGAACAGCCGGTTCCGCTTTCTTAATTCTTCGATAAGTCAGGGCCAAGCCAGCTCCGATCCGCCAGAACCCTGTTACCATGGTTCCGAATAGGTAGATATCTTCAGCACTCAGGCTCACCCAAGCCCAAACTTCTCGTTGAGAAAAGGGTGTCAATTGCATTTAGGGACCAGTTGATCCAATCCATAATTCCTCTTTTAGGTTTTAGAGAACAGACTGTGAGAGAATGTTCCAGGGAAAATACAAAAAAAACCCCCACGAGACTAGACAAGGACATAAGCAGGGAAGATAAGGGAGAGGAGAAAAGTGCGTCTGCCTCCTCCGAGAGCCAAAGAAATAAGCTCTCGGAGGAGGCGAGAAAAGCATATGTCAATGCTTTTGCATTCTTTTGGAAATGTAGCTGGGTAATTATGTCATTGGCATCGGTGAGCCACTGTGAATATGTGACATATTGAAATCGCGTTTGAATTTGCGCTTGTTTTTTGCTTTCACTTTGCAATCGCACGAACTGTGTATAGAGAGCAACAGCACTGATTGGTGAGTGATGATAATTTGCGCACCAATTCCTCTGACATCATCTTATCAATCGTTAGCTTACTATGCAAACATGACAAGTGAAATCTCCCACAGCTTAAACATGTGAGAGGTTGATCGCAGAGAATCGCTGAGCGTTATGTGAGTGCGTGTGTAAAAGCAGCAGGATATATATTTTAGTTCTGCTGAGCCAAATAAGACAGGTCAGGGTGAAGAAGTGACAGCCAAAGAAAAGCTTACCACAAAACGGAAACGTTATGACAAATCAGAGTATAAGGCAAAAAGAAAGTGCAGCTTTATGGTTTCATGGACAAAAGAATTTCTGTGGCTGCAATATGACGAGCTAAATAACCAGGGCCAGTGGTCCGCAGGTGCGCATTCGCTGTCAAAATAAAAAACGCGCACAAGATAAGAAGTTGCAACGCCTGTTTGCATACATAAGATTTTCTGGAGGAGGACAGACATTTGTTTAGAACTCTTAAAGATGGCGAAGAAGCTCCTTTAAGCAATTACTTTGGTGTTCCTCCACCTCCAAAGAAATGTCAGAAGGAGTCCAAACCACAAAAGAAGCGCGTATTCTCGGACAAGTGGTTGCAGGAGGTGAGCTGGCTTCAAACAAATGATGAACGCACAGAGATGTGGTGCAGAATGTGCTGTGAAAATTTAATAAATGACAAATTAATAAAAAGGCATGAACATTTTTTTTTGTATCGAAAAAATATCGAACCGTGACACCAAAGTATCGAACCGAACCGAACCGTGAATTTTGTGTATCGTTGCACCCCTAATATTTATGTATGCAAAGCCTACTGATTTGGAAAAAGGCAAAGAGAATACAGACAACTAACCCCAAAGAAACAGCTGAGTTTAAAGTAAGGGGCAGGGGAAGAAGGTCTAAGGCACCATGTGCCACACTGCTCAGTCGTTACTGTGACACAGAGATGCTTAGTTAGTGGTTTTTAGTGTTTTATTGTTCTAGTGACTGAAGTTGTGATTTTTTTTGTTTATTGGATTTTTGGAGTCATGTTCTTTTTTCTGTAACATTGTAGTAAAACACAATTCTTTGTTCTTGTACTGAGCCTCTCTGTCCTCTTGTTACTTTATTAACTCTCATGTTTGGTTAATAGGAGAATAATAATAAATAGGAGGCGCCTCGATGTTTGTGGCTCGGTACGTCTGTGCTCCTTTGTCTCTGATCCATACGAGCATGTACTCTGTCTGTGTTTATTTCCTTTTTCCCTTTTCCTTTAGTTCTTTTTTTTAATCTTAGATTTGTTTTCATTTTTTGTGTTTTTTCCATCAGTCATCAAAGCTCTGTTCTAGTTCATTCTTTGAGTTTGTCGGGTTTGTATTTGGTTCTAAGTCCTGCTTCAACTGTGGTGGTTCAACTCTTCTCTCTCACAAACACACACACATGTACACAACCTATAGACTGTTCCAGTCCTGCCTGTCTTAAGGGGCCCTGCACCAGTAGAACAATAGTTTTGCCCTACAGAGTGCCTGTATGAAATATAACCCCATTCTCCTGGCCAAGACCCTGTGGTTTTGTGATAAATCGCTCTCAGAGTTGCTATATACAAGAGGAAAACATGCATAACCAAGATCTAGGCAAAGCACATAGCTCTGCTGTTTTCAGCCCTACGCAGGAGTAAGAAAGATTATTTTCCATAAAACTTCATATGAGAGCGCAGCTTCATCTGATCAAGGTTTATAGATGATTAACTCAGAGGTAATGATGCAGCAGTTTGGCTTTTATTATTTTTTCTTGTCTTTATCCAAAGATGATCTGTTGTTGTTGCTTTTTTTTACAATAGTTTCTTCTAAAGTCAGATTGTCTTAAATCTTAACCGAGAGCTTTCCTGCTTTGTTGGTTTTTTCTTATAGACTTTATTCTGTGAATAAACTCACGATGCCTCCTGCTTGCTGTCTGAAAACCTCGACTGGTGTTCCTGTCTCCTGTCCTGCTGGTTGATGGAAGCTGTTTTTTTTCATTGAACAGAACAAATTCCCAACACAAACAGCTGAAGTCAAAGCAGCATCGTAGTTTTCTTATTGCCTTTTCCCAGCTTTGAACTGTAGTTTTTTTATTTGATTCTTTCTCCTCCCGTCTCACACACATACACCCCCACATGAGTCTCTGCATCCCACAGAGTTTATGCACAATTAGCCTGGTGGGAGAGATGGATGGCACAAGTGGTGAAGGTGACGAAGGGAAGAAAGTAAGAAAGAGGAGGAGTCTGGGGAAAGAGAGAGGGGTGTGTGGAGTGCAAAAGACAAGGAAAAGGATAAGAAGGAAGAGCCATGTCACTTTGTGCACACTCCAGAACATGAATAGTAAATACTTGTGTCAGCTACACACACGCGCAGGCGTTCACCAGTACAAAAGCAAAATAGTGCCTCTTCTTGCTATTTCGCTCTCTGTCTCTGAAGTTTTGACCGTTCTTTCCAAAGCATCTGACACCGATGCATGACAAGTCCTTGTTTGCAGTCTCCGCTCTAATGCATCCCAAAGCTGTTCTCTAAAGTTGGTCACACCATAATTCCCCTCCGACACTGAAAACACTGGACAGACGAGGACAGTCTGGCAGACCAAAACCCAGACAGAGAAGCATGATTTGTAACTCCAGAGAAAACATCTCTGCTGGAGTCCAGTGGTGGCGTGCTGCATCCCAGTCGACAAGCTAAAGCTACATGAATAATCAACAGTCAGCTTAAAAACAGTTAAGAGCTTTGAGAAAATAGTTTTTGTTTAACGCTGCAGCAGAGATTACAGATCCTTCAGCTCGCTCCAGTTTGTCGTACAGTCACGAGAGAGAGCTACTCAGAGTGTCTAGAAGGATAGTTTGACGTATGACGTTCCTAAACATTACATTCAATAAAACAGAGACTTCAAAGTCTTTCGCTTCTTTTTGAACAGCTGTTCCAGGCATATTAGCAAGTGACCATAATTAGCCCCAAATTTCTCTCAGAGGCATCCAAACAATGAAACAATGCTCGCTTCCTGTCTGAGCATTTTTCCTCTGTGGACCTTTATCTTTTTATGGACTTTTATAAATCTCTCGCTCTTATACTCAGGGGTCAAACTGTGACAGACAAGGACGTTCTGTGGGGAAATGTTATGGTGTAAGAGGAAAATTAGATATTTCATTTCTAACCTTGAGAGATGTTTTCATTAATTTGTCCTCACTGCAACAATCATTCCTTAAACGCTCCCTTTATGTTCTTTATATTGTTTGTTAACTTTAATACTTTGCCATATTAATTAATGAATTCTCTGAACGATGTTCATTCAACAGGAAGCAGGACTGAGGGACATCAGTGTGAACAGTTTGTTTCCAGGCGGATGGTCACGTTTCTGTCACAGAACTAGCTTTTCTTTCTTCTGTCACACTAAACGCTTTTTTCTGCTTTAATCTTTCTGAATATTTTCTCCTTTCCTCCCATGTCCTGTGTCACCTCATCACACAGTCACAGGTGTAAAGATCATCCACATTTGGGATGTTTAGACTGTGCCAAAGGATTTAGCGTCGCTCATCATTCGTGAACATATCATAAGTGGTGTTGTGCAGTTCTCCATAATCCATTCGTCCTCCTCAGCAGTGATTAACCCTTTAAGACCTACCATAGAACCAAGTCCGCCAGAGCTTATATTATATTTTTACATGCTGTAGTGTCGTTTTTGGTAGCATTTCAGGTTGCTATACATCAAGTGCATAGTAATTACATAAATTTAAAAAAAAAGTGCAATAAACTACAAAAGAATTGAAAATCGTGCAAATACAAAAAAGTTGCACAAAATAGTTTTATTTTTGAAATACACCAATTTTTATACACTGCAGGAAAAACGAAAATAAATATTATGATGCACATTTGCAAAAAGCAGCGTATGCATCAAAATAAACTATTTCCAGCAGTGCAATATGAGTCCTAAGCATCCCAGAAACGACACAGAAAGTCATAAAGTCAAACATAACTTTTAAAAACACCAGTATAGGCTCATGAGGCCCTGAAGGCAAAAAACTACATTTCTGCAAAATGACGTCACTTCCGGTTTCAGGCAGGTCATGGCGGACATGCGATAGTTCGCGCTGATGGACGTAGGAAGTGTTACAAACAGCTGATCGGATTGGCAAAGTGTGTTTCTGGAATATTATGTTTTTGTTGCTGCAAGTGCTTTTTATGCAGTTTTTGCAAAGCTTTATGTGGAAGGAAACTGTGACCGAGGACAAGCTGATGGCATAAGATGTAAGTACAACTCCTGCAAAAAAATTATTGCGCTAGCTTACACCACGTAAGCTAGCGCAATAATTTTTTTGCAGACCGGGATTTAAAAATAGTTACACAAAACGGAGCGTGCCCGCTCCCACTGGCTTTAAAGGGTTAAATGATTGATGGAGTGATTGTGATTCAATCAATCACTGGAGCCAGGTGTGGGGAGGTAGATTACATCCAGTGTTTTTAACTTATCTGCATGTGCCACAACTATAAGTTCAAGTCACTGTCCTCCTAGTGCAAGTCCCAGGTCTGAATAAATAGTGTGGAGGTGACTGATTAGGGGAGAGAGCTGGCTTACACGATGGAGAGAAGGAAGGTTTATTGTGTGTGCTGGAGAGCAGGTGGAAGGGAAGCAAGGCCAGGAGCATCAGATGGATTCAAACTGTTCCACCATGGGGTAGGAGTGCTGTGGAGGGGAGAGTGCCAGACAGGATCAGGAGTTTGAAGCTGGAAAGGGAAGGAGTGATGTTGAATCTTCATCGTATGTATTCCTCTCCGACAGAGGATATCAGAAGAAAGAATAAGTAAGCTGGATAAGATGGTAGAGAGTTTGCCTGAGGTGATTAGAGCATACTGCGATGGGCACCAAGAGGAACTGTGGTACTGCAAGAGGAAGTGAGGAGGGGCAGAGGAGTGTGTGAGGATGCTACAGGACACGTATGAGGACAAAGAAGTGTGTTTGGAGACTGGAGCTCTGACAAAAAGACAGGAGGCCAAGCTGAACATGTTCAGGTTTTTACTGTGAGTGAGCAGGATGGACAACATTAGAAATGTCCATCAGAGGGACAGCTCCGGCTCAGCAATTTGGAAACAAAGTTCGAGAGACAAGGCTGAGAGGAACTGGACATGTGGACGAGGGATGGTAGATACACCATATAGAATATTCACTCACCCATCCAAATAATTGAATTCAGGTCTTCCAATCACTTCCACCACAGGTGTGTAAAACCAAGCACCTAACCATGCAGACAGCTTCTACAAAGGTTTTTGAGTTAATGGGTCGCTCTCAGGAGCTCAGTGAATTCCAGCATTGACCCAGCAATGCCACCTGTCCATAAATGTAATGAAGACCTAGATGACCTCCAATTTCCTGCTTCTAAATCTATATAAAACTCAGCCCTAACAATTATAGAAACACGGAGTTAAACCAGATACTTTATGTGATTGTTGGGGTTTCCTCTCTATTATTGTAGGGTATCTACCCTAGAATATAAAGCACCTTGAGGTGGCTGAATTGAAGAAATTGAATTGAATGAAATATCACAGGATGCGTCCTGTGAAGTTGTCAATGTCTTTCTTTGCTCCTTTTGGTTAAATAGTCGATCTGCATCCCTACCCTCACCCTATGGTCATGAGCTGCAGGTAGTGACCATAAGAATGAGATTGCAGATACAAGAAAGAGGTGGCTGTAGCTCAGGGGGTAGAGCAGGTCATCTTCCGATTGGAAGGTTGGTGGTTTGATCCCAGTCTGCATGCTAAATATCCTTGGGCAAGATGCTAACCCTAAGTTGATCTCCTATGCATCAGCCGAAGGGTGGCTGTTTTCTCTCTTAGAGACGGGGTGAGGTGTTCCAGGCATGTCCTACCGGGAGGAGGCCCGGGGACAGACCCAGGTCACAATGGAGGGATCATATCTCTTGGCTGGCCTTTGGTGTTCCCATGGACAAGCTAGCAGACTTAGCAAAAGCAGGACCTTTCTGCTAAGGCTGCTGCCCCCACAACCTGGCCCCAGATAATCGGAAAAAGATGGATGGAGTATAAAGTTGGTATGAAGGAAAAATTCAGTGACTGAGTCTAAGCATCATCAGCTTAACATCAAAATAATCTCTGCTGCCCTTTATGTAACCTAACTCTGACCATGAGCAGCACAGCCACTGAGCACCAGCCACACACTGTTTTACTTTGAATCCATCACAGATAAACAAACTAACCTGCAGAGGATTTTCATGCAGCCTCTAAATAACACACTACTCTACCTCAGTTTGTTTTGCAGTATGTTTTACAACATGAGCAAATATAATGTAACATGTACAGACCCATCTAATTTAAAAAAAAGAAGCCTTACGTGTAAACTTTCAATTTCCACTTTATCAAACTGAGCAGTCCTTAACTTTAACTCTAAGCTCTCTTCTTCCTCTCCTGTTCTTCTTTCTTATCTTTCTCCATCTCTGAGTGAACTTAGCTCTCTTTCTTTCCTCTCCCTGTCAAATACAGCAGCTGGACCTTTAGCTGTGACACAAACAGTTTGTGTGTTTGTTGGTGTTTGTTGAGCTGATAGAAACGTTACGTTTGAATTTACACGACACTAAAAACACATTATTCCCTTTATGTTTGCTCCTCTTTTGTAGCTTCAGTACCCCAAGTGCAGCTTTGGACACCTACACTCATTCTGGTGTTGTGGTCCAAAAAGAAGACTTTAAAAAAGTACGATATGGAAATATATTACTACAAATGATCATCACATATTATTAAAATGTGACAAAATAACATCTGAAAAAGTATTGTGCATGCATTATGAATGCTACACGTTATTCCACAATTCATAACAATTATCTCTATACAAGCTAAAATCAAACAAAACAACAAAAAAGTGTCCTGATTAGAGAAACCCTGACCTCCCTTTACGCAGCTTCTTTCGATTAGCAGCAGAAGTGACAGATCTACTCTGAGCCCAAATGACTGAACTCCTCCACCTTTACCTAAGAGAGAGCCCATCCACCCTGTGGAGAAAGCTCATTTTCACTGCTTGTATCTGCAGTCTCATTCCTTCAAAATAACTAATAATAAACCAAAAAGATTGGGTCTAGATTAACAGAGTTATGGGATTTGCCCAATGATCTCGGGGCTGCAGCTCTGTGGCAGCTGGTGACAGATGGCTGCAGAACATTTACCGGCATGGGCATCAATTCAAATGTTAACAATTAGATTAAATGACTAATATGTCTACCCTGAAAAGATTAAGCAGAAGCGAATGGATGTTGGACTAATATGTCTAGTACTGACTGGTGACGATAACTGCAATTAGTCATGTTGTCGACTAGTGGTGCAAATCCCTAGTCTTGACCTATCATGTCTATTTCCACCTTTTTTCTTTTAGTTATATATAACGGCAACATGTCACAGTTTAAGTTTTTAGTTTTTAGAACATCAGATCGTGTATTTAAAAAAAAGTTCTCCACTTCTCCACCTTATGTCACTTCTCCTTTGTCCCTCCCCAGCCATCTTCATCAGCAGGTTCTTTTTAATTGCATGTCATAATGAAATCTAATTTAATCTGGAGCAATCCAGCGCTGCCTAATCACATTAATATGGTCCTCCTTTGATTTTCAGTTATCTCTCCTCCAGGCATCAGCATCAGCTTTCTCAGATCTTCCTTCAGCCACAATCAAAGACAAGAAACAGATGTCACTTTCCCTCTCTCTCTCTCTGTTACACACACACACACACACACACACACACACACACACACACACACATTTTATCCTACATGGATAAAGAGAGTGATGATTTGGGAAGATAGGAAAATCAAAATATTGTCCGTATAAGGAAATGTACCTGGAAGATCTTTCTATTGTAAGGTAAACAGCCCACAGCATTGGAGGGGGTAACCCCAACAATCACATGATCCCCTTCCCACATACCAGACAGTTCTGGCCCGGATCTGATATCAAGCCGACACTGCTGGCTGACTTCTGGCATGGTAAGTGGTATTTCACCCAGATATGGGCCTTGCCTGGCATAGGTGGCACTGTTTATGTGATGGCATGCCATATCTGGACCCATTATGGTTTGGTTTATGTGGCCCAGGTTCATGGAAAACAAGTCCTCCCCGGTCCCGCATCAAGCCGGCACTTCTGACTGACTGGTGTCATGGCAGGATGAGTAAGTAAGTAAACGGGTCCCATGTGTGGGCCACCTTTGGCAAACCTGATCTGGGCCACCGAAGGGACGTCATTCTTTGCGATATGTGGGCCATGTGTAAGCACATTGTGTGTGTCAGATCTGGGCCATACCAGTTTTGCTATGTGGGTATGAGTGATCACTATGGGGAGGAGGAAGTCCCTTTAAAAGGAGCAGACTTCAAGCAGAACTAGGCTCAGGGCATGGCAGACATCTGCTGAGACCAACTGGGGACATGAGCTGAAAGATACAATTTAACTCAACTTAATTTAGTTTTATTTATACAGCACCACAGCAACAGTTGCCACAAGGCTCTTTATATTGTAAGGTAAATACCTACAATAATACAGAAGCAACCCCAACAATCTTGAACCAACCCGTGCTGCCAGAACAGCACGGGTTGGTTCAATCAGCCAGGGTTCATATTTGGCTTTTCCTTGACTAAATGGGGCCACAGAATCCAAAACGGTTTGGCAGATTGAGTAAAACCATGAGCTAAGCTCTTCTGAATCATTATAGTCAAGCTGCATTAGTGAATAAATGACTGGATTTAACTGGTCAGCTGAAAGTCAGAAGTAGCCATGAACATGCTATTGATTATTAAGCATGGCTAAATGATGAAAAATGCTAATAATTCAGCAGACTTCAGTGCTTTGCTTGAGCAAATACCGTTGCAGGAGAAATAAGTCTTCAACCTCTCCCTGAGGCAGTCAGTGGTCCCCACATCCCTCAAAACATCCACCATCATTCCCATTCCTAAGAAATCAGTGGTCTCCTGTCTGAATGGCTACAATCCTGTTGCACTGACATCCGTCATCATGAAGTGCCTCGAGCGGCTAGTCAAAGGTCACATCTGCTCCTCCCTCCCTGACACAATTCAATTCAATTCAATTTTATTTATATAGCGCCAAATCACAACAAAAGTCGCCTCAAGGCGCTTCATAGATACAGAGAAAACCCAACAATCATATGACCCCCTATGAGCAGCACTTTGGCGACAGTGGGAAGGAAAAACTCCCTTTTAACAGGAAGAAACCTCCAGCAGAACCAGGCTCAGGGAGGGGCGGGGCCATCTGTTGTGATTGGTTGGGGTGAGAGAAGGAAGACAAGATAAAGACATGCTGTGGAAGAGAGACAGAGGTTAATAACATGTCATGTTTCTGTGTTTTCAGTTCTTGTGTTTGTGTTCTCTTTTGTGTTTTAGGTTCATTACTGGTCTTAAGTTTAGTCTAGTTTAGTGTCTGTTTGGGTCCAAGTGACATAAGTTTTGCTCAAATGGTGAGCAGCAGAGTTGGTGCAGACATCAGTGTAGGCTTGTGCACAGGGAATTTACATTACACCACCTACACATGCACCACAGAATATGAATGACTACTTCTGCAGGTGTATGGTCTGGTGTGTGTGTGTGTGTGTGTTTCAGGTCTTCTTTTCAGTAACTTCCTGTTAGAGTTTAAAGATTATTTCCTTGTGTGGCTTATTTTGCCCTTTTTCTCTTTTCCTCTCTGTTTTTCTTGTCAGATGGAGTTCAGTTGGTCCGTCTTTAGCCTGCGTGGCTTCCCACAGGCTTTGTCAGTTTTTTTGTTTTGTTCTGCTTCCTCTTTGCCCTTTTGAGCTTCTCACCATATGATTCAAGTTCAATAGGCCGGCTGAGACCAGGCTCAGGAGAAAGACCTTATAGTGTGTTAGCCCATAAGACATATTAAAGGTGCTCTGTGCGTGTTGCACTCAGGAGCTTAGAAGATGCATGGATTTTATTAGCTTCCGACAATAACTGTCACCCAGCATTTCATATTCAAAGTAATGTGTATAATTACAGTTTTACGAGCAGTCTCTGAATACATTTAGACAGCAATTTTATGTCTGTGTGTGATGCTGTTTCACAGATTATCAATAGTTAATATGCTCTCTGTCTTCCTATAGATACCCAGAAGGAGCAACCGAGTAAAACCAGAGGAGAGAGCGAGTGATAGAAACACAAGAGTTCATTTTCCCCATAGATGATCAACCATGGCAGCTTATTCTAACTTTAACCGTTCAGCCTGTACTTGATCAGGTCAGGAATAATCGTTATGATGTTTGTTAAAGGAAGCTGATGAAACGTAGGCCCACTGCATTGTACTCTGTAACAAATGGCTTATTACTGCAATATTCAATGAGAACAAGAGGGCCTAGAGCTGAGAATCATCAGCCCAATATACAGTGTTGGGAAGGTTACTTTTAAAATGTATTCCATTACAGATTACAGATTACATGCCCCAAAATGTATTCTGTAACGTATTCCGTTACGTTACTCAATGAGAGTAACGTATTCTGAATACTTTGGATTACTTAATATATTATCATGCTGTTTACAACTACATGAATGTACTATTGCTGTGATTTATTACTGTTACTGAAGGTCCGCGGCTCCGAACCGTAGTAAAGGGACCTCTGACTAATACGGTGGGTTCGTGTCGGGCTCTTAGCCGAAAAATAGCTTTACTTTGTTGTCTGGGTCAACTTTGCTAGCAGAGACAGAGAGAGGCGTTGAAAGGCTGCTCCAACAGAAGTTATTGTTTTTGGAGGAAAACACGAACACGGTGTACAGTCGAGTCTTAATAGCTTACTTACAGCTGGGCTCGTCAGGCTCTCTTCTTGGCTGCAGTGGTTATTATTATATTTACATGCTTCCAGCTCCCGTTTCTGCTCGATGACAGCTCGTACTTTTCCTTTTTCTCCCTCCCTCGCTCACAGACACATAACGTGTATGGCAGTCCATTCTCCCTGCAGCACGGACTACACTGCCCATGATGCTACATTCTTTAGAGCTATACCTGTAGCATTCCGCCTGTTAGCTTAGCACAACAACAACAAAAAGGCCTCTCTCACCCAGGAAACACAGAGAGAGAGAGCGTCACCCTGTAACCATGGCAACCGTAACGCTGCCGCCTGGAACAACAGAACGTAGCTGTCAAACAAAACCCAAACAGTCCTGACCCGCCACAATATGAAACAGGGAAGTACCGCCGTGTAATCCATTTATTTCAACAAAGTAACTGTATTCTAAATACCACCTTTTTAAACGGTAACTGTAACGGAATACAGTTACTCATATTTTGTATTTTAAATACGTAACGGCGGTACATGTATTCCGTTACTCCCCAACACTGCCAATATATAAAGCTGAAGCCATACCAGCTCAGCTCGGACATCGCCCAGATTAGGTCCACGTCATGAGTTGAGGAACCAGGACACACTGATGAGAAGTGCACTACAGGAACAAGAAGGCACAAATGGGCCAGAGATGAAAATAAGCCGCTGTTGGAATGTTGCTATGCAAGTAGCCCCAGTTCAAGTGGTTACATGAAGAGGATC
Source organism: Neolamprologus multifasciatus (assembly GCF_963576455.1). NCBI lineage: Eukaryota > Metazoa > Chordata > Actinopteri > Cichliformes > Cichlidae > Neolamprologus > Neolamprologus multifasciatus. Next base: position 27,855,889 of record NC_140446.1, read on the forward strand.
AAAGACCTACGGAATCTTTGAACACCCAGATTGACAGTGAAACAACTAGTAGCTCAGTGTTCCTACACTCCGAAGAAGGAACTTCACAGCTACAGACTGATAAATGAGACTGAATCTCATTCATGCGATGTGAATGGAGTACTATGGACAATACCTACAGCCACCATTACCGAGACTAACCAGCTGATGTACACCGCAGCAGCAGTGATCAGTGAGATGCTTGGCTACAAGAACACCATAAGGAGCACTACCCTCCATGGACAAGGAGGCCAAAAAAGGTTAGCCAACTGTCAGAGCTGCAGAAAGGTGCGATGAAGAAGGTGCCTGAGAAGTACAGCAAGCTGTCCATACCCGAGGTCTTGGAAACTGCCAAGCAACGACTCACAGCCTTGGCCAGCCGCTTGAGGAGGTACACCAGAGAGATAGAAGGCAGGAGAATAAACCAGCTGTTCTCCACAGAACCAGCCAAGGTGTACTCTCAGTGGCAGGGGAACAATAATAAGAGAACAGCACCACCAAGGCCGGAGACGGAACTATACTGGAAGAGCATATGAGAGAAGGACGCAACCCATAACAGCAACACTGGATCTGAGGGCAGACCATAGCGACCTCCCTGAACAGGGTCCAGTTGTCACGGCTGGCGGGGTGAGCCGTGTGGTGTGGAGGAAAGGAGGACCCAAAATGCAGACAGCGACTGGTGATTCGAGTGAGGTTTATTTACAAGTGGTGGAGTGGCAAAACAGGCAGTGAGGGGAGAGTATTTACAGTACACAAATAACAGAACCGAGGGCAGGACAGAACATAAACCTAAACTGGGTGAGCTAAATAACAAACCTGAGATCATACGAATGGGGTGGGAGGCAGAGAGACGCAGACGAGGAACAGGACACCATGAAACACAGACGAGCCGACCACGAACACAGACCGACACCCACTATAAATACACACACCAGGTAATCAGGAAATGGCACACAGGAGGGGACACAGCTGGAACTAATGGACATAACGAGACACAACCCTACAAAGTAAAACAGGAAACACACAGACTGTTTTACATAACACGAGGACATGAACAGAGCACCGAGGGAGACGCAGGTAGGGAAAATAAACACAACCAAACCCCAACCACCAATACAAAACAGAATAAACTAGAAAATACTAATAACAAACTCAAAACGCTGGGTCACCAACCCAGGACCATGACAGTACCCCCCCCTCAAGGGCTGGCTCCAGACAGCCCAACAGAAACACAAACCCCCCCCCCAAAAACCAAAAACGACCCGACCAGGGCGGGTGGCGGGGGACCAGGACGGAGGGACCACAACCAAACAAAAAACAAGCTCCAGCGGGCCAAACGAATTGTCCAAAACACATCACATACTGGAGTTCCGGAACAGGGTCCCAAAACATAGTTCAGGAGGCCGGCCCGGAGGCTGACAACTCAGGTCCAAAAGCCGACCGCGCGGGAGGCATCGGCGGCGAAGTGGAAACAGTTCAGGCGGCCGACCGTGCGGACAGCAACGGCGGCGACGGGGAAACAGTTCAGGCGGCCGACCGCGCGGACAGCAACGGCGGCGACGGGGAAACAGTTCAGGCGGCCGACCGTGCGGACAGCAACGGCGGCGAAACAGGTCAGGCGACCGACCGTGCACACGGCAGCGGCGGCGACGGGGAAACAGTTCAGGCGGCCGACCGTGCGGACAGCAACGGCGGCGGCGACACAAGTCCGGAGGCCGGCCGCGCGGAAGGTAGCGGCGGCGTTTGGGAGGACGTCCATAGCGACGATGACGCCCAACAAGCAGCCTGGCAGATGACCGCCGATGTCGAGGCGGCAGTTTGGGACCTGAAGGTGGCGTGGCCCCTGCAGCACCAGATGAGGCGGAAGCTGAGGCTGGACCAGACGAGGCGGAAGCGGATGCAGAGGCTGGACCAGACGAGGCGGAAGCGGATGCAGAGGCTGGACCAGACGAGGCGGAAGCGGATGCAGAGGCTGGACCAGACGAGGCGGAAGCGGATGCAGAGGCTGGACCAGACGAGGCGGAAGCGGATGCAGAGGCTGGACCAGACGAGGCGGAAGCGGATGCAGAGGCTGGACCAGATGAGGCGGGAGCGGATGCAGAGGCTGGACCAGACGAGGCGGGAGCGGATGCAGAGGCTGGACCAGACGAGGCGGGAGCGGATGCAGAGGCTGGACCAGACGAGGCGGGAGCGGATGCAGAGGCTGGACCAGACGAGGCGGGCGATGGTGAAGCTGGACCAGGCGAAGCGGGCGAAGCTGAGGCTGGACCAGCCGAAGCTGAAGCTGGACCAGACGAGGCGGAAGCTGAAGCTGGACCAGACGAGGCGGAAGCTGAAGCTGGACCAGGCGAAGCGGATGCAGAGGCTGGACCAGGCGAAGCGGATGCAGAGGCTGGACCAGGCGAAGCTGATGCAGAGGCTGGACCAGGCGAAGCTGATGCAGAGGCTGGACCAGGCGACACGGAAGCCGGAGCTGGACCAGGCGACGGCGACGATGAAGCCGGAGCTGGACCAGGCGACGGCGAGGATGAAGACACGGAGGCTGCAGCTGGCGAGGATGAAGACACGGAGGCTGCAGCTGGCGAGGATGAAGACACGGAGGCTGCAGCTGGCGAGGATGAAGACACGGAGGCTGCAGCTGGCGAGGATGAAGACACGGAGGCTGCAGCTGGCGAGGATGAAGACACGGCTGCTGCAGCTGGCGAGGATGAAGACACGGCTGCTGCAGCTGGCGAGGATGAAGACACGGCTGCTGCAGCTGGCGAGGATGAAGACACGGCTGCTGCAGCTGGCGAGGATGAAGCTGCTGTTGCTGCCGGTGGTGTGGATGAAGCTGCTGTTGCTGCCGGTGGTGTGGATGAAGCTGCTGTTGCTGCCGGTGGTGTGGATGAAGCTGCTGTTGCTGCCGGCGGCGTGGATGGAGCGGCAGCTGCTGCCGGCGGCGTGGATGGAGCGGCAGCCGGCGAGGATGATGAGGCTGCAGCTGGCGGCTGGACGGGCTCCTCGGGCCCTCCAGCTGACGAGGCAGAAGACTGGACGGGCTCCTCGGGCCCTCCAGCTGACGAGGCAGGAGGCTGGACGGGCTCCTCGGGCCCTCCAGCTGACGAGGCGGGCTCCTCGGGCCCTCCAGCTGACGAGGCAGGAGGCTGGACGGGCTCCTCGGGCCCTCCAGCTGACGAGGCAGAAGACTGGACGGGCTCCTCGGGCCCTCCAGCTGACGAGGCAGAAGACTGGACGGGCTCCTCGGGCCCTCCAGCGGACGAGACAGAAGGCTGGACGGGCTCCTCGGGCCCTCCAGCTGACGAGGCAGAAGACTGGACGGGCTCCTCGGGCCCTCCAGCTGATGAGGCAGGAGGCTGGACGGGCTCCTCGGGCCCTCCAGCTGACGAGGCAGAAGACTGGACGGGCTCCTCGGGCCCTCCAGCTGACGAGGCAGGAGGCTGGACGGGCTCCTCGGGCCCTCCAGCGAAAACAGTCTCAGAACCAGTGGGCACTGGAGCCTCTGGCAGGGACGGATCAGAACCAGCAGGCGCACGGGCCTCTGGCAGGAACACATCAGAACCAGCAGGCGCACGGGCCTCTGGCAGGAACAAATCAGAACCAGCAGGCGCACGGGCCTCTGGCAGGAACAAATCAGAACCAGCAGGCACGGTGGCCTCTGGCAGGAACAAATCAGAACCAGCAGGCACACGGGCCTCTGGCAGGGATGGATCAGAACCAGCAGGCGTGGGGACCTCTGGCAGGGATGGATCAGAACCAGCAGGCGCGGGGACCTCTGGCAGGAACGGATCAGAACCAGCAGGCGCGGGGACCTCTGGCAGGAACGGATCAGAACCAGCAGGCGCACGGGCCTCTGGCAGGAACGGATCAGAACCAGCAGGCGCACGGGCCTCTGGCAAACACAAAGCTGACTGCAGCTGCACCGAGCATTGACTCAGCTCAGACAGCGACAGCCGGGTGCAGTCCTCAGATGGCTTCTTTACCTCCAGGGGTCCAGAGTCTGCTGGGGGCTGAAACCCAGCCTCTGGGGAGGCCCTGGAGTGCATCTCAGTCTCACAACTGGCCAGCCTCTGGGGAACGTTTGCAGGATTGTGTGGTTTGTCTCTCTGCAAAAAATACTTAGAAAAAGAGTCCAAAACGGGGGGCACAGACGCAGCCTCCCGTACAGAGGGAGTCGGTGAAGATGGCATAGATGACTGGGCTAGTGGGGATACCGGCGGCCGAGCTGAATGCTGCTGTGCAGCTAAACGAGCTTGCGGCTGTGCAGCTAAACGAGCTTGGGACAGCTGAGCAGGAGAATGAACAGGCAACCAGCAGTTCTCCTTGTCATCTGCTGCACAAAACACAGCCCCTGAATAAACCGTCCCACAGTCCAAAACAGAAAAAGGGTCCTTCTCACTCACCACAGCCTGCAGTGCTATAGTCCTGATATCCAGCTGTGGGGTGACGCGCCGACGGCGCGATCGTCGCCTCCTCCCTGCGGACGACTCCGGCGGGCCGGGCAAAACCTCCGGCGGGCCGGGCAAAACCTCCGGCGGGCCGGGCAAAACCTCCGGCGGGAGAAGCTGACGTGGCTGTTCCGGGGCGGCCGTAGTCCGCTGCTGCTGGACAAAGTCTGTGGATTCCCGAGCTTGCACCACCTCCCGGGCTTTACGCAGGTTGCGAATTAAGCCCGAAAGTCCCTCGAACTGGCAGAGGTAGGAATTCCCTTCCAGGATTGCCTCTATGGCTTTTAACCCCACCACTTTCGCACTTGCGTTGGTGGTGTGGGTTACCCAGTCCATTAGGCGTTGGATGCGTGCGAGGTCGCTCTCCCCAGACAAAGCTGCTGGATCCATCTTGTGGTCGGCTCGTACTGTCACGGCTGGCGGGGTGAGCCGTGTGGTGTGGAGGAAAGGAGGACCCAAAATGCAGACAGCGACTGGTGATTCGAGTGAGGTTTATTTACAAGTGGTGGAGTGGCAAAACAGGCAGTGAGGGGAGAGTATTTACAGTACACAAATAACAGAACCGAGGGCAGGACAGAACATAAACCTAAACTGGGTGAGCTAAATAACAAACCTGAGATCATACGAATGGGGTGGGAGGCAGAGAGACGCAGACGAGGAACAGGACACCATGAAACACAGACGAGCCGACCACGAACACAGACCGACACCCACTATAAATACACACACCAGGTAATCAGGAAATGGCACACAGGAGGGGACACAGCTGGAACTAATGGACATAACGAGACACAACCCTACAAAGTAAAACAGGAAACTCACAGACTGTTTTACATAACACGAGGACATGAACAGAGCACCGAGGGAGACGCAGGTAGGGAAAATAAACACAACCAAACCCCAACCACCAATACAAAACAGAATAAACTAGAAAATACTAATAACAAACTCAAAACGCTGGGTCACCGACCCAGGACCATGACACCAGTAACCATCACAGTGGCAGACATCCAAGAAAGGGTCTCCAGTATGAAGAGTTGGACAGCACCAGGCCCCGACATGGTTCACACCTACTGGCTGAAGAAGCTGACTGCACTCCACGAGCGTCTGGCAGCACAAATGAACCAGCTGCTAGTTGATGAGAGACACCCGGAAAGGCTAACCGAAGGTCGGACAGTCCTGATCCTCAAGGACCCCCAGAAGGGACCAGTCCCCTCCAACTACCGACCAATAACCTGCCTCAGTACTACATGGAAGCTCCTGTCAGGCATCATAGCGGCTAAGATGAACAGGCACATGGGTCAATACATGAGCACAGAAAGGGGCAAGAATACCAGAGGCACAAAACACCAGCTACTGGTCGACTGAGCAGTCAGCCGAGACCAACCTGTGCACTGCCTGGACTGATTACAAGGAGGCCTATGACTCAATGCCCCACAGCTGGATACTGGAATGCTGAGAACTGTACAAGATCAACAGGACCTGAAGAGCCTTCATCAGGAACTCAACGGGGATGTGGCGGACAACACTGGAGGCCAACTTCAAGCCCATAGCACAAGTCCACCAAGAAGAAGATGCTCTGTCCCCACTGCTGTTCTGCATAGGCCTGGACCCCCTCAGTGAGATCTTTGATAAGACTGGCTACGGATACCGACCACGAAATGGAGCAGTTGTCAGCCACCTCCTGATCGTGGATGACATCAAGCTGTATGCCAAGAGTGAACGAGACATCGATTCACTGATCCACACTACCAGGATATACAGCAATGACATTGGAATGTGAAGGTAGCAGTGTCCCAGTGTCCCAGTGAAGTCCTAGGAACAGCTAAGATACTGAGCAGGCCGCCTCAGAGGGACAAAAGAGTTTTTTCAAATATATATATATATATATATATATATATATATATATATATATATATATATTATGGAATGCCGTTTAGGAAATTATTATATATATATAGAATGATCTTCTGAATATATTGAATGAAACTTGAATATATAGAATGATCTTCTGAATATATAAAATGAAACCTGACGTCACGGAGGCGCTTGCGCCATCTAGTGTTTTCCTTGTTTGTAACTGCGAGGAATGGCATTGTGAGCCAGTCTGCACAGAATCTTGTGGCTCAAATTCTAAGTAATGAGGAGCTAATTAACACCCTGGCACATGCATGTTCTGGCCAACCAAATATTAGTACCAGTGTACTGCATCGTAGTACTGATGAAGAAATTTATTCACTGTTTCATCGTGGAAGACCAAATGCAGTGAACCTCTCCGGTCAGATAGCCCCTGGTTAACCAGCTAACGTTATGGAGAACGTGCATTCCACTTTACAGGAGTTCCCCACAACGGGTCCCATCTACAATCTTAGACCTTTCACTCGAGAGGGCCCAAGGAAGAAGAGTTAAGAACGGAACTAAATGCACTGAAATTACTAGTGTAAGGTTAAAAATTGGCCGTAAGTTTCAATTGCTAGACTAAGCTAAGTAAACAAAAATATCACAGTAAAAAACAGTGTGCAATAGACTCACAGCGTGTGATTGTGGAGACTAAACTGTGCACAACAGTTAATTTGTTTAATTGTGGAAACATTCCAGCCCTGGGTTTTCTCCAAAGCCAAGCCTTGAGTTCATCACTAACTGCAGATTTCCAGTGACCAATACTTGTGAAAATATCCTTCGTATACCAGTTCATGTAGTGTACACTACTTTCAAATCAGACATGGATTTTGCAATACAGAATTCACCAGGATTTGGAAGAGCATGATGTGTATTATCAAGGTTTGCAGAACTTATGAGGATTTTGTTTTTGTTTTTCTATTTTGCATATGCATGTTTAATTTTTTTGTTTCTTGTTAATGTTGTTAACCCAGCTTCAGATTATCAACCTGTCCAGGGTGTACTCTGCCTTTCATCCTGTGGTAGCTGGCAACGCAAATAGGCTAGCAACGCGGATAAAAATAAGCAGAAGAGAATGGATGGATGCATTTGGTTTCAGTTTATACATATGAGGCATATTTTGTTTTTGGATTGTAGTTTATCTGTTTTCCTGCCTTTATGGCATGTTGTATCTCTGTTCTCTGATATGACCCATAGTAACATTAGATTATTTAGTACCCCTGCAGGGAGCAAAAGAATATGCCACAACCTCACTGTTACATAGAATTCAATTTTCTCAAATGCTTCCTGTGTCCACCTATTCCACACAATGTAAAATGTCAGTGGTGATGTCATAACACACAGGTTTATCAGCCATGTTTTGTATTTCAGATACCTTTGTTTATTTTTTAATAATATAGCTAGATGTGGTCATTGAAAGATCTGCCACCCAGAGCAACTTTTCTTTACATTTTCAAATGAGATGAGTTAAGCTTTATTTCAGTGTCCCATTTGAACATTTATGCTTTACATTGAAATTCATATTAATTTTCACTTGATTTATAGATTAACTCACAGGTTTAAATAATAGTTTTTGTTAGGTTTTGGAAAAGTTTTGAAAAGTGTGATAGTAACCCTAATGAAAAAATATTTAACGGTATCTCCAACACTGCCAGCAAGTTGTCTATAAATGTGACAGACATGAAATATATAATAATATATAGCTGAAATATGAACATTATATCATCATCGCACTATATGACATTGCATTCTTATCAAATAATGATACTACTACTACTACTACTAATAATAATAATAACTGTTAAACATAAACCTGGTTTACATTCTTTAGGGAATGTTTAAGGATTTTGTTTACTTGATTAGACAGGCACAATTCATGTTTATTAACAGATAAATTAGTACATCATACCATGATATGTAACATATAGTGTGACATTTTTTTACTGTGACAAGTATGGTTTGTCATGAAAGAAAAGTATATTTAAACACTTTATTTGACTACTTTTATGATTTAAATGGCACAAAGGAATATGAAGATAAAACCAGTCTTATCAATCTTTACCTAAATAATAGCTTTGGAACTTTTTCAATATTGTGATATTTCACAATTTTTAGTGTCTGCACCAAAAACATTTTCTAATGAACACAACCAAATTTACTAATAACCGAAGCATCTGGCATGCATTATCAGAAGATCATTCTATATATTCAAGTTTCATTCTATATATTCAGAAGATCATTCTATATATTCAAGTTTCATTTTATATATTCAGAAGATCATTCTATATATTCAAGTTTCATTTTATATATTCAGAAGATCATTCTATATATTCAAGTTTCATTTTATATATTCAGAAGATCATTCTATATATTCAAGTTTCATTTTATATATTCAGAAGATCATTCTATATATTCAAGTTTCATTCTATATATTCAGAAGATCATTCTATATATTCAAGTTTCATTTTATATATTCAGAAGATCATTCTATATATTCAA
>NC_140446.1:27867252-27892252 GCF_963576455.1 Neolamprologus multifasciatus
GGACTGCCATAAATACATCACAATGCTAATTTAAGGGTCCACGATAGAGGAACCCCTCCACTGTTCTCTCAAGGGGCTCAAAATATCTTGAAACCTGGAACTTTGGATTAACATGTGGAAGAGTTGTTGCTGTGCCTCCCACAATGGTCCAACATAAAACTCACCACAAACAAATGTGTGTCTCTGCATAACCAGCAGTGCTGTGCAGCCTTCACCTGACAAGGACTTGAAAAACATCTTTCTATAACCTTTCACCTTTGTGCCAGAGTATAGATTTGTTTCACTCTACTAAGTTACTCTTACAGTTACTATTACTCTACTACTGGTGTCTCCTGATGCAGTTTTCCTTTGCAGCATTACTCTAACATAGAACAAGCTCACCAAAGTGAGAGTCATGGAAAATTAATGCACATAGTTTATGTATAATTTATATTAAGAAAAAGATAATTGTACAAATCACAGTGAAGGCCAAACGAGTTACAGGCAGTCATGTTGGAGTCTTTATTCTCAGCTGGAGGGAGAAATCACCGTCATTAAAGAGTTCAAACCTGCAGCAAAGAGTAATTGCAACTGATAATGAATAGATGTATTTATTTTTACTTGCATATTTGCAGGTCGTGAGGGAGGATACTGGGTGGCTCTGCTGAACCCATACATGACCTAGAGCTTCAGTTTCCAACTCTGGCAGAACTTCACCAGCATTTTGAGACAAGCTTAGCTCACTGAGTCCAAACGCGTCGTGTTCATCACTTCAATGGTAGGTGCAGATGTTCGGAGGTGGCGGTGCTTGTTGCAAATGGCAGTCTCTGAACCAGATGGTGAACACTGAAGTCATGACCTGGAGAAGGAGCTCTATCAGGGTTGGTTAACCTGTGGGACTGAGCTGACGGGTACTGGACAGCATTTTTGAAATGAATCTAAACTTCATTAAGGTTCATAGATTTAGATGACTTTCCCCTTGCAATGAGCTTTTATCCACAGAAGCATGTGTACAGGAAATTATGTTCAAACTATTGCCTGTACACATGCTTCAAACTATCCATTTTCTGCACCTTATTTGGATCTGGGTCAAAAACCATCCAGGAGACATCTCCCGTGTCTCTTAGATCTGCCCCAGGTTCTTCACCCAAGACGCCTCATCTTGGAGCTATCGAGGAAGCGTCCTACTCAGGACCCAGAACCACCTTAACTGACTCTTTCAGTAGGGAAGAATAGCAGCTCCTACAAAATGACTGAACTTCCCTCCCTACTGCTAAGGAAGAGACTCCCTGCTTCATCTCCCAGTCCTTTCTCACTTCACTTATGATCAAGATCTCTAGATACTCGAACCCTCCACTTGGGGCAGCAGGTCGACCGATTCTATTGAGGCTGAGGATGGTTTCAGACTTGGAGGTGCTAATTCTTTTTTCTTTTCTCTCCTCTCCTCTTCTCCTCCCCTCACTCTTCTCCTCCCCTCACTCTTCTCCTCCCCTCACTCTTCTCCTCCCCTCAGCAGGAGGAGACACAGTAATGACTATAATTAATAATGGAAATAAATGCAGGCTTTTACCACTCACTAGGAATTCACTCTTATTGGGTCTTATTTTTTCTGTCCAACTGTGCCTCTGTGCATGGAGTGATTAAAGACACACACAGACAGACACACAAACACACACACAAACACACACACACACACACACATGCACATGCTTAAAGTCTGCGACATGTGGGAGTATAAATAAAAGAAACGTGCATCGTTGGTCGTACTGAAATGTTCAGTTTCATCATGAGTGCAAGCTGAGCTTCAAAGATTTACTAATTATTTTTATATACAGAATTTGGTACATGAAGAACAACCAGGCAGCACCAATCAAATCAAAATATTATTGATACAGTCGTGTTTTGTGTGGTTTTTCTTTGATTTTGTAAATCAAAATGTTGCATAGACCGATGTGGTAACTAATAATAATAATAATAATAATAATAATAATAATAATAATAAGTAGTAGAAAAACTACCATATTTTTATGCACAAGCCTTAAATAGCTGGTGAGGGTGTGATGTCCCTCTCAGCCTCGAATGCTGGCAGTGCTGCATGTTTGCACTGCCATCTGTTGGTGGTTTATCCACAGACAATCTGTCACATTGGACTTCACTAAGACAGAGTCTTTCTCAGAAAACCTCTCCAGCTCAGGTCTCGTGAGTTTCTTTACAAACCTTCAGTACAGTGCATATTTGAATTTAAGCTTTAAAACCAGGGAGTGGGTATAGAGTCAAACTGCAGATTCTGACTATTTAAAATTTTTTTCTCTATTTTTATGTGGATGGTTTTTTTTCATAAACTGAATTAGAAATCAATGAAAAACTATTTTTTATTTAAATAGTAGCAAATCAAAATAACCGTCATGTGACTCCCTATAAGCAACTAGGCTCAGGGGGGAGCGACTGAATTTGAATTGTCACAATTATCTCATCAGTAGATGAGCAGAGAAGAAGAAGCTCTGTTTTCTGTTGTCTACTTTCCAGAGGGGGACGTTGACCCTGAACAGGACAGTGTGTACACTCAAGGTTTAAAGTGGATTCAGCAGGTGGAGAACCTGAAAATGGCTCAGTGGGCGAAAAGAATTATAATTCACAATAATTTATATTGAAAGCTCCAGTGGGTTTTCCTCCAGTACAGGCTGTGATCAGCTGATCTAAACCCATCACAGTGCAGCAAACTAACCTGCAGTTAAAAAAAGAAACTGAAAAAAACCTAAGTTTTTTCAGTTTTTTTTACTCTAGTAAGCTATAGTACTTTTTCCTTTGGGAACCATCTGTGCAGTCTGCAGTTCTGTTGAAGAAAGATGTTGAATCTATTTAATTATTCTTGAAAAACAATTTATTTCTGTGCATTTTTTTCACACTGCATCAAATTAAAGTTGATTACGTCGATTAAGCATCATGAGGTGGTGGTGGTGGGGGGGGGGGGTTCACTATTTTCTTTTGCTGGGAGTTTTGAACCCTATCAGTTAGGTTGTTTAATATTTCTGCTAAGTACTCTTTAAAACACCAGAATAGGGAGGATGGAGCAGGTTTAAGTTTATTAGATTGATCAGTTTTGCTGAACTATGAAATATTTGGGCGCAGTGTGTTTTTCACACACAGGTGTAACAGAATAGCTTTAGTGTTGTTGTTTATTTAAACTTGAGTATGAACTTATACAAAAGCAGCAAGATATTAAAAAACAGTTTTATTGATTAAAAAACACTATATTGGATTCATATCGGTATCGGCAGATATCAAAATTTATGATATCGGTATCGGACATTAAAAAGTGCTATTGTGCCATCTCTAGTCTGTACTGTCAGACTAACGGGGATCCCATATGGAAAAGATATATATAAATCTTATAAAGTTTGTATCTGTCTTGTGTGAAACTTGTATGAAAAGCATACAAGAGTAAAAACAGATATAAGATCCATTGAAAAATTATATAATGAAACTTGTATGTTTTGGATACTTACTAAAACAATATATGAAAGTAATGAGAAAGTGGCCACTTTCATGAGTAAATCATATAAGTTTTTACTATTTCTTTTCCATATGGGATGAGCCGTGTGGAGGAATTAAAAGAGGATCCAAGCGCAGGCACTCGCGGTTTGCTGAGGTGGTTTATTGTAAAATAAAGCACAAACGGAACTAAAGATAATCTAAACTAGGAAGAACTAAACTACTAAACAGCAAACGTGAAAATGAACATGAAGGAGGCTGAGCAGAGGCCGATGATGATTGAAGGGTGAACACACAGTAGATTCACAGACAGACCAGCGACCAACATACGAGTAGACGCGTCTTAAATACACACAGAGGAACACAGCTGGAAGTAACTGACAAGACGAGACAGGGGAAGCAACCTGAACACACTCACATGAGACACAGACCTTCACAATAAAACAGGAACAAGACAGGAAACAACTACATAAAGACGCAGACTTGACACTGAACTAAACCTACAGTAAACACGAGAGCACAAGAACCAAACCTAAGAACTAAACACTTAACCAGAATAAACTGAAACATAGATAATAATAATCAACAAAGCACAACAAGAGAATCAGAATCCATCCATAATGCAAACTCAAACCAAAACATGAGAACTCAAAATGCTGAGTCAAAATGACCAGAACCATGACAGAAGCTGCACAGTCACAACTTAACGATACATATTTGTACTTAGTTATGCTGCAATAGATCTAGAGGTGGGAAGTAACTAAGGGAGGATTCAGGGTCACCTGGTCCAGCCCTAACTATATGCTTTAGCAAAAAGGAAAGTTTGAAGCCTAATCTTAAAAGCAGAGATAGTGTCTGTCTCCTGAATCCAAACTGGAAGCTGGTTCCACAGAAGAGGGGCCTGAAAACTGAAGGCTCTGCCTCCCATTCTACTTTTAAATACTCTAGGAACAACAAGTAGGCCTGCAGAGTGAGAGCGAAGTGCTCTAATAGGGTGATATGGTACTACAAGGTCATTAAGATAAGATGGGGCCTGATTATTTAAGACCTTGTATGTGAGGAGCAGGATTTTGAATTCTGGATTTAACAGGAAGCCAAAACAGGAGAAATCTGCTCTCTCTTTCTAGTCCCTGTCAGGACTCTTGCTGCAGCATTTTGGATTAGCTGAAGGCTTTTCAGGGAGTTTTTAGGACTTCCTGATAATAATGAATTACAGTCGTCCAGCCTGGAAGTAATAAATGCTTGAACTAGTTTTTCAGCAGAAGCAGACGGGATGGAAGGAGAATTATGAATTTTCCAGATATGTTATTTAAGATATGAGACAATTCTTCACTTTGAAGTTCAAGTGATGACAGTGCAAAGTGCTGCTTTAAACATACTGACCCAAACCTCCCACAGGTTCTCTGTGAGTCTGAGAATCTCTGAGCACATTTAATTCAAACAGGACACTGAGTCCTCCTGTCCTACATCCTAGAAGGCACCACCATTATCAGTACAGACTCACTTCATCACAGGATGACGGTGATCACTGACAACATCTTCATATTGAAACTGGCCCATTCTCTACCAGCAACACACACCTAACAAACACCAGGTTTCCACCGTGAAGAGGGCCCAGCTCAAAGAAGAGCTTGTCATCGATTTGCATGTAGGGCGGTATGTTTTGTAATGCAGCAGTGTTACCACTAGATGGTGGGAGAAGTATAGAAATAGAAGTGCATCTCACCCCTGCTCTGCTAAAAATACAGCTTATGAAAAAGAGGAAAGAAATCATACAAAGTTTGTATTAAATCATGTTGTAAAATCGGGAACAGCTGCATCTACATTTATCATGTGACCTGCAGAGACTAGAGGTTCTTCCTCTCTTGTTCTGCTCATACTCCACAATCACTGCAACAGTTTCCTCAGGTAACCTCGCATATTTCTGCTGCCTGCTCATCATGCAGGCCCGGTCTGTGTTTGTTAGAGTTCAGCTGAGGTTCCTCCTCTTTCATTGGTTCTCATCTTATCAGCTTGAGTCATGTAAAGAAAGAAGGTCAGCTCAGTAAATATTAGAAATTCTCATAATGGGAGCTTTTCCACTTTTAACAGAGAACCAACTATTTTTGATCCCTTGAACTCCTCTCTGGTTACAACTGCTAACACATCACTATGTAACTTTACAAACACTTTGTTTTATGAAAGCAATAAATAATAACAGACTAATCACTAACAACTAGCCAGTGAGTAAGCCTCAAAGACCCTCTGGTCTGTACACATTAAAGCCACCCTGACTCAAGCTGCTGATGCATCCCTGCAGTTTAAAACTTGAGTTTAAAGTCACATGCTTTGTAATGTGCTTCCTGTGTGAGGATGTGAGCATCCTTCTGATAACAGTCAGCCAGTCAAATCATTTATTCAGAGCATGTTTGAAAACAGAAACGTCCACGAGGAGACAAGATGCAGAACTTTGAAGCAGTGTAAGAAAAAGACGAAGCTGAGGTGGTTTTTGTAAAATGAAGGAAAAAAGCTCCTTTATATGTTTGATCATTTTATTTAACATGAAAAAATAACTTGTTTTTGAGTATTCTCCATATCATTGTGAATATAAAGAATAACTGTATACAGACACTGATGCAACTATAATATATGACATTGAAGTAATACATGTGGAACTTTATGATATTTTGGACTTTTGTTTGAGGACATTTTCTTACATTTCTAAGATACGATGCTCCCAAACAGACGACCTCTGACCTGCTCAGCCTCTCTGACCCAGTCAGTCCTCTCAGATCATCTGATGCAAACGTTTGAACTGTCCCTGGATCAGATCTCTGACGGTGCTTTACTTCCTGTGGTCCTGGAACAAGCTGCCTGCTGACCTGAGGTCAGCTGCAGTGTTTGTCCAGACTGAAAGCCTTTCATTTTTATGAGCCTACGTGCAGCAGCTCAGTGTTTGTGTGCATGTGAATATGCATGTGTATGATACTTGTACTCGACTTTGCTGTTTTCATTGTAAACACACGTTTTGATGTTTTCTTCTTCCACATTAAGCACATTGAGTTTAATCTGCTACATAAATAAAACTGTAAATGAATTCAGACACAGACAGCCTCTCTACTTTTAAGATTAGGCTGAAAACATTTTCGACAAAGATCAGGTGACCCTGAATCCTGCTTTAGTTACACTACAATAGGCTGCTGAAGGTTCCCATGAGGCACTGAGTGTTTCTTCTTCAATCATGTGTTTATACAGCTCTCTGCATTTAATTATTAGTTATTATTAATCTCTGGCTCTCTTCCACAGCGTGTCTTTGTCCTGTCTTCATCTCCACTACCTGAGCCAGCCAGTCGTGGGAGAGCCTGGTTCTGCTGGAGGTTTCTTCCTGTTTAACGGGACTTTTTCCTTCCCACTGTCACCAAAGTGCTGCTCACAGAGGGTCGTCTGCTTGTTGGGGTTTTCTCTGTTTTGCACTTTGATTTTGTGATATATAAATAAAAAGGAATTAAACTGAACTGAAAGAATATCAGTTGGTCTTGAAGTGATTGTGCCAAGCTGCTCGGCAACCTAAGAGGGTGAAGGAGTGCGCTGTCCACAGTGGGAATGGGGTGCTACAGATTTCCACTGGGGACACAATGAGGTGGCAGGAGGAACACGTGGAAAGTCTTCTCTGTGTGAATGTCATTACAGAGTCAGGCTCCTGCAGCGGTGAAGAGAGGCCTGAGCTCGACAACGAGGCTGTGGAATATTTGTGGTATCAACGTTCTTAAGCTCAGCTGCTTACCAGCTCTGGGATGGACCAAAAAGACTGGATACAAGCAGCAGAAGTAAGTTTGCCCCACAGGGCGTCTGTGTTTGACCTTTGTTTGCCGTCAGTATGACAGGACAAGCTGGAGAGGGTGACAGAGGAGACAAAGACCTCCCTGGTCTTTGTGTTCAGCAGCTCAGTCTGCATCAGCAGCAGAAATAGACTGATGATAGACTAGAAGCTCTCTTAGATTGCTGTTATTCATTCTGCAATGGTCAGATATGTTTGTCTGGTATCCTGTAAGGTTCGGTTACATTTATGTTCTCAGTCAGTCTCTAAGGTTTAAACAAATATGCCTTATGTAAAACTTTCACTAGGTTGGCTGTAGCTCACGAGGTTCAGCAGGTCATCCTCTGATCAGAAGGTTGTTGGTTTGATCCCTGCCTGCTCCAGTCTTCATGCCAAATATCCTTGGGCACGATGCTAAGCCTAAGTTGCTCTCTGATGCATCCATTGGAGCGTGTGAATGCTAGCTAGAAAGCACGTACACTTAGAGAAACATGTATGAACTGATGTGAATGGATGAATGAGGCAACTTGTGTTGTGCTTTGTGTGCTCAGGGAGAGTAGAGCAGCACTATATAAGAACCAGTTCATTTAACGCTCACCAGTCTCCCAGACTGGCAGAGTCAAACTGGAACTTTGCTGTGAGACACATTCATGTTCTGCTGTTCTGTATGTGATCAAACTTCACATTTAGATATTAACGGTTCATCTAAATAACACAGTGAGAAAAATCAGAGCTAACGTTTGCTATTAAGCTAAATATAATTAATTTTATAACTATGTAACTATTTCTCTTTTTAATGATCTTCAGTTCATCCACCTCTTCAGAGCGTGCAGATACATTCTGTCTAATACAACTGGCTTCACTATGATTTGCTGTCTGATTAGTACTTGGATGAGAGAGCATCTGGAAATACCTCTAAACTGGGAGGCAGCTGTGGCTCAGGTGCTACAGTTGTTGACCAGTTTGTAGGTTTGTAATTAAGTAATTAATTACTTTTGAAAATTGGTAATCAGTAAAGTAACTGGATTACTTTTAATGCGTTACTGTAATCTGATTACTTTTTTCAAGTAAAGTAAAGTAAGGGATTACTATTGCAAAAACGGTAATTAGATTACCGTTACTTTCCCGTAGGAACGCTGCGTTACTGCGTTACTAAAACCGTGACTTTTTTGCGAGAACGTCTCATGACAGTGACGTAAGCGAGTGCGACGTTCGTGACAACAGCTGTGTGCAGATCAACAATGGATCATATATCGAGTGCAGAGAGAGTATGAGCGTGCAGCGTTTAAAGCGTGGAAGTACTGACCTTACTTTGAGTTTGATTCCATAAAAAGTGACAAAAACATTAGTGTCCGTTGTGCGTGGGAAGAAAACTTCTTTTTACAGCGAAAAAACCCCTAAACTTCCAAACAAGCACCGAGTAGCTACGACGTAATGGGAAACTCACAGAGAAACTCGCGGATTCTTCCACTGACCGCTGCACACCTGCACCAGGGTAACCCTCCGCCTACCCCACTCCTGCTTTACAGGTGAAAATAGAGCAACAGGACCGCTAGTCTTTGACTTTATTTATTTTCTGCTGTGTTTTACTTGCATCTATTTGAAAGACTGAGTGTAAACACACAAAATATTTTATTTTATGTGCTGGAATGTGCAGAAAATAGGTTTAAATGTTAAACTAATTTCTTCCAGTCAGAGAATGTTGCAGATAATTAAATGTTTGCTTGATGCATAAAGTTAAAAGATTAAAACTAATAAAACAAGTTTTAAAAAGAGACTTTTCCATTTGATTACATTTTGTATGATGATTGTGCAGAAAAAGTAGAATTGGGCTGAAAGATCTATCACTTTATCACCTATTCAGGTTGTAAATCGTGTTTTTAAAAAGTAACTAAGTAACTAAGTAATTAATTACTTTGAAAATAAGTAATCAGTAAAGTAACGGGATTACTTTTTTGGGGGAAGTAATCAGTAATTAGTTACTGATTACTTTTTACAAGTAACTTGACCAACACTGGATGACACTAGTGTGACTGGTGAGCATTCAAAATGCTAAAGCATAGAAAAAAGCAGTTTGCATGAGAAACTAAGTACTGGTCAGTTTACCGTTTACAGCCTTTTCTCTTTCAGCACACATGTCGTACATGCACATACAGACTCAACAAGAGATGAATCACTACAACCATCCTCTGCCATGTTTATTCATGACATAAGAGACATAGACTTGGAGTAAGAAGTCTTTAGGATTTTTGAAGCTCGCCAGATGAAAGTCATTTAAATCCTTTTTCTCAGTGAATATCAGTTTAAAAAGAGTTTCTTGGTTTCGGGATTTTTGCTCTTTGACAAAACAAGACAGAACAAGAGAAAGACAGCAAAGAAAGGTAGTCCCCACACTCTGCTGTCATCTTAATCCTGATTGTGGGAGAAGGATCAGCTTCATTTTTCAATAATTGGTTTATTTTCCCGATCAGCAGATATCATGTAGCACAGGACGATCATATGTCAGAGGTATAGGAAAGATAATATTCACAACAGATACTGTGACTCTGGCACACGATCAAAGGAAACCTTGTGCAAACCTCTGAGTCAAAGACTTCCTTCTGTCAGAGTTTATGCCCTTTGTGTAAGAATTCACCTTCTAACTGCATATTAAGGATCAATGATGAATGTTAATGTTGGTCAACACAAGTGTGCGCTCTTTAGTACAAAGTAAAATGGTTCTACTTTCTTCTCTATCTGCTGGTCTTGACATAAGTTGCTTTGGTCACTCAAGCTTTGGCCAGGCATGTGCACATGGTCAGGATGAGCATCGTCATGGAGAAGGACGGGCTGGTCTGGCTTCTTGAACGTCCTGCTGAGTGGCACTTCAGGTCAGGAGCCTGACTGCTTGGAGCTGATAAGAAGGTAATAGTAACTTAAATAACCACTAGTTACAACCAGGATATGCAGAAGGTGCTACAAATCAAGATGGGCAACAGCAGCAGAAGACCAGGAACCTGAGGCTACAGATCGTAGGGTCTCAACGAATAAGCAACAAGTATGTACTCGCCTATAAGAAGCAAATATGCCAGATATTTGTCTTTAAAGGCTCTTCTGTGAATCTCATGTTACCATGTTACAGCATCATGATGATTAATGAGGGTTCACACAGCGCATCATGTGTACAGTAACAGTGTACGCTTTAGGGCGTGATTGGATATCAGCACAGACGCTGATGGTGAAGCTCTTCAGTTCCTGGAAGAATAAGGACTCACAGCATCTTACTAAACATAATGTTGACACACCCAGTGAGAAGAAAATAAGACTTGTTTACACTCAGAGCCTCGCACACACACCTCAGCGCTGACGAGGTCGGGCCCACATGGAAATATGCTAATGTCGCTGCTCATATTTGTCTGCTTTAATTAGCTTAGTTTGTTTCCATAGTTGGATTTGCCATGAACTGATTCCTGTTCACGACTGCTACAGATAGTTGGTGTAAGACATTTGATTTATGTACCGTTAACAGTACAGCAGCCAGAAAAACACATGAGCCACATCCAGGAATCAGCTGATTCAAATTCCAGCAGCGAACACTGAAAACAGTCGGCAGCAGGACTGAAAAGATCCTTTATGATTGTTGAACCTTCTGGACCGACTCCTACGTTTCCATCACTTATAACAGAAAGACCCCACATCGTCCTCCATCAGCTGATGGGAGGAGGTAAGAAAGAAGAGCAGACTGTGAGGAACAACACAAACTACAGGAGACAGCACGCTGGAAAGATACGCAGGACTTACATACAAATGCATGAAGAGTGAAAAATGAGAGAAGCACTCACTGCATGATGGGAAGCCCCAGCAGCCTCACCCTCAGCCAAATGATGAAAGGACAGCTTCATCCAGTCTTATCTTTACGCTTATCAGAGAAGAAAGTCTGAAGCCTGAACACAGAGACTGTGTGTGTCCCAGCTGGTCCCAAAGGAGATGGGCCTCAAAGCTCAGGCTCTGCCTCTATTAGGATTAGGACTGCAGCTATCGATGATCAATCGCAAATATCAAGCCTAGAATTCACAAATACATAACAAATCTGTCCATGTGTCCATCCACGCTTATCCAATTCAGGGTTGTGGAGGAGCTGCAGGCTCCCAGTAGGGCAACAGGCAGAGTTCACCCTGGACAGATGGCCAGTCTGCTGCAACACAGAGAGACAAACAACCACTTCACGTTCACACCGATTTAGATTCCCCAAGTAGCCGAACACCACGAAGTGTGTGTGCTGGGATTGTTTGAAGACGTCAGAGTACCGAGAGAGAGAACTCACACAAACACATGGGTGGAATCGAGATAGATAGGTGAGCTGCTTTCCACGTACCTTAGCAAAGCTTTCTGGGAAATGACCTCCTTTTATCAGCCACCATGTGGACGCACAGACCAGTGCTCCTGAGCCCACGCAGTGACTTTCCAATACTGAGGGTGTTTTGAGGGCCTGGAGATCCTGGGCATTAAGTAATGGTTCTCTGGTTGCTTAAAGAGAAAGTTCTAAGGATGTTCAGACATTTTATTTTTTACAAATCCTTGCTGATATTATGATTATGGAGCTGATTGAAGGCGTGTCAGAGGGATACGACTGAGGTAGACACATGCTTGACATATGTGGAACTGTACATATGTGAATCAGCTGATCTAAATGTTCAATCCATCTTCAATTGGAAGGATCTTCTTTAATCTTTTAGTGTAAACACTGAATAAAAAAATCAGCCTCCGTCCTCTCCATCCTTCCTTCTATCACTCCTCAGCTCCTTCCACTCCTCTATTCCTATAATCCAGTTTTGAGTTCCCTCCCCAGACGCCTTAACGCCCACTCACATCCTGGGACATCTGACCTCAGGAAATCACATGATAAGGTGGGGCCAGGTTTCACAAAGAGCTCACCTGAAACTCTGGCTGATTGGGACCCACACCCAGTTCCACACCTTGGCTCAGGTGATTAGAGGATCATCAGGGGGTCCTTTTGTCCCTCTGTGGGGGGACACTCCCACTAGGTTTATATCTGGGACTCTCCACCATTTGACCTTAGAACTGAAGAAGCTTCTCGGTTGAAGGTGAAACGTCTTCAAGCAACTTAAAGAAGTCCAGACGCTTTTCTTTGCAAGCTCCTTTGACTACGATGACCTGGATGACTGAGAACCTTCACAGACAGCAGCTGAGTGCTTTAACGCTTCACAACCCTGTGACTGCATGGCAGTACCACCATAATAACCAAACACTATCAGCACAGCAACATCAGCTTTTTATGCTGAAGTTAGCCTAAAGTTAGCTCACTAGTTTCCATCTAAAGATGATTTACAATGGTCAGAATGGACAAACCTGAAACATGCAGCTCTGCTATCAGTTTGGACATAAAGACTGAAACTAAACAGCACCAACATTTGTAATTTTACTGAATTTAACTGGCATATAAGGGTGCGGCACCTGGTGGCAAGCAGGAGCGCTATGGTTAGTATAATATAAACAGATTCGCACAGTGAAGCTGGAGCATGAATATTCAGTTTGTTCCCCTCAGTAAAAGTTAATGTGAAGGATCCAGACGGGCAGAGACAAAGATGGTGTAAATGGGCCAAAGTTAAGTCAGGAGAACACCTGAGATGTGGATAATCTATCCACTATCCAAACTGAGGTGTGGATAATCCATCCACACCTCGAGGTTAGGCATTACTGCTGCATGGTTTAATTACTCGCTGTGAAAAAGTCCTGATCCTCAGCTTCATGTATTCTCTGTTATCAGTGATTCTTTTCTGACCCGTCCAAATATTTGGTGTCTGACAAATCGATGAGTCGATGGGCTGTAGTTGCATCGTAAGGTTTTAAAAGCTGAGCTGCAGATGAATAATGGTAATAAAAACTCAGAGAGTTCGACAGTGATCACTGATTATTTTTAGGGGCTCATTTATAGTAAATAAAGAATATACTAGAACATTACAACAGCCCAGGTTTTATATGTCATCACTTAACAACCAGATTGGTTAGTAACAGCATCCTCAGGACAGAATGGTGTGTATGTGAACATCATATATCAGAGGCCTCCCTGTACCCATCACAGCAGAGTGCACAGGTGCCATGCTGACAAATACAGTGACAGCAGAGAGGGCAGTGTTGTTTTAAGCAATCATCATGTCTGCCCTGGAATCAGTATAATCCAATCATATCAAAACAAGCAAATGAGGTGTCTGTGAATAGGATCTTCCATTAGGTTAATCACACACAGTGCCACACTCTCAGACATGATATCATTACACCACGTTAAGCACTGTGCGCGATGCCTTTGTTTGCAGGAACACCTCAGAGGGACATCTGGGTGACAGAGGCGACGTGATAAGAGGCAGCCTCATTTGAGCTCAGCTGTTTGTTCAGATAAACACAGATACAACGCTCTGTTGTCTTTCTTTCTCTTTCAGCCTGTATTTATTGTGCTTCACCACCACAGCCTTACTCAGTTTGACAACTGTAGGATGGACTAAATAACAAGCCAATGGCAACAGTCCAATCTGGACAGTTAGTGGAAATGCAGAGGAGCAGGAAGGACACAGTGAAGGCAGTTATGTGAAAGGTGGTCGGTCCAGATGACAAAGCTGTGGAGGTATGGAGAGCTCTAGGAGAGAGGGCAGTCTTGGAGAGTGAGAGGATGTCTGATCAATGTTTAAGAATAAAGATGATGTGTAGAGTTGTAGTAACTACAATAAGTACAGAGAAGGTTAGGAGGAGGTGGACTTTGAGGATCCAGAAAAACCATATGATAGATTTGAGCATTGTGATCTGTAGTGAGAGTAGGATGCAGGTGGAAGTGAGCCTGGAGAGGTGAAGCTATGCTCTGGTGAGAAGAGGAGCGAAAGTAAGAAGAAGCAAGACAGAATAAGTGTATGAATGAGATGGAGACAGGTGGAAAGGTGGGGTTAGTCATCCAAAGCAATGGACAGTGCACACAAGGGGCTAAGGAAAGTGTTCAAAATGAGCAATTTAACAGGCTCGAATGAGAAATTAGCTTTTTCTATAAAAGAGGCTAAAATGAATAATTTATGTGGGGAAGAAAACACTAATTGAACTACAAGGGCATATATCATGTTGTGATGGACCGAGCAGTGAAGGAAACTTAGGCACAGGTTAAAGTCCAAAAAAATGATTTGTTATTTAACCCAACAACATAATTGGTTAAATCCTGCAAAAAGAATCAAAATCTTGGGCCCATAAAAGAGGTCAAAATAACAGAACTCTACTCAAAGTTGACAACACTACTGATAACTCAAACAAACTGACCTCACTTAACGAGACGAAGGGGAAACTTAAATAGTGGCTGATCAGCCCACAAAAACACGGAAAGGGGTAAAACACACAAAACCTAACTAAACCAAACATAATGAACTCCAATTCCCCCCCATGTTATGGCATGAACCAATTTGCAGTCTTCCTTTAAAGCTGGCTCCGCCCCTTTTCCACCTCTTGGCTCCTTAATCAAGGGACTGGAACAGCTGCAACTAAGGTAACTCAGAAAACAAAGATTAATCACACATAACAGTGTAAACTAAAATGTGCGCACTTATTTTAGAATACAGTGTCATGTGGATATGTGAGTTAACTCTAAACAAAAAACAGTTATTTATTGTCCTGTAAATTAATTCCTATATTTAAAGAAAGACAAATGTGAATGCAATATTACTTATAACCCTCTACACTAACATGGTGGGTATTACCACTGTGTGGCTGTAAGTGCAGCCATCACACATGTGCAAACGTGATGTTGCAATAAGCCTTTATTTCATCAAGTGCTTATTTCTTTCACACCTGAAAGTTGTAAAAATATATTACAATCAAAATTCATGTTCACAGCCCTTCACAGCGCTTCACAGCCCCGGGGTTATAGCAGTAACAGGGAGCACGTCTTTCATTCCTGTGGAACATAGTTCCTGAACAGTGTGCGACAGTTCAACATGCTGTGCTGATGTTAAATCACACACAGGGAATCAAAACAGAAGAAGAAAGCACATTTTGGACATGTTTTGGAAACTGCTGTGTTAATTATAGCAGCCAGCTCCTTAAAATGCATTTGGTTCAAAGGAAAATATGCAGATAATCTCTTAGAGGCAGACACATCTTATTAAATATGGGAAAACAAACCTGGCAACCCTCACTAAAAATACATATTCTGTTTTCCTCTCCCTCATAGACACATATTCACCACTTATATGCAGTTCATATGCATCTGTCAGTCTGGACACACACACACACACACACACACACTCCACAGTAATCCTGTGTTGATTACTGTATTACTAATTTAATGTGGCTCTACATTGTGACGTTTATACTTTTTATCTTGAGAAAGAAGAAAGAAAACAGAAAGAAAGAACAGGCATTGCATAGAGATCGATCTGTTATTTCCAAGTAGATAAACTCTTTATTTTGTCTTTACTTGAAACTGCAGTCGTCCTCCTACATTTACAGTATTCATTAAATGCCACCCAGACAGGATTCACCTGTTTTAATCAATACAACTTTTGAGGCAGTTTGCTTTGACTCCAACCTGGCAACCCAACTCAAGCCACCTGTTGACCTTTATTTTGTTTAGATATCTCTATTCTGCTGCAGTCCTGGGTTTACTAATAGCTGCATTTCCCAATTAAAGCCACAGCTGACAGTTCAGGCTTTACTTTGGAAGATCATACATTTATTTGCTCTGTAGCTTTTAATCATAATGTTCCTAGATACCAATTTAACGTCACACTCTATATTTAAGCTACTAAGGCAGGTGCACAGAAACCTGCTCATCCCAGGAACCAGGCTGTGATGAGGTCCACTATGGTCCACTAAGACAACGAAAGATAAGAAAGACAACAAAATTAGAAAGACAACGCAGGAAACTCCACATCTTGCTTTCAAAAACACTCAGTCTGAACCTACACAACTCAGAGAAGAACACACACCTGAGGACTCCTAAACACAAACTTAACAATGTGGTGTTTGCTGTACAGTGCAGCGAGGAATGCCCAGACCTCTACAGAGAGACCAAACAGCCACTTCACAAGTGCACAACACAGAAGAGCCACCTCCACAGGACAAGACTCAGCTGTTCATCTGCATCTAAAGGTCAAAGGTCACTCTTTCAAGGATGCCAATGTTCACATTTTGGACAGAGAGGACAGATGGTTTGAAAGAGGAGTGAAAGAAGCATCTATGTCCACTGTGAGCGACCATCTTTGAACAGAGGTGGTGGTTTACGACACCAACTGTCTGCCATCTATAATCCAGTTTTGAGTTCCTCCCCAGACGCCTTAACGCCCACTCACATCCTGGGCCATCTGACCTCAGGAATTCGCATGATAAGGTGGGGCCAGGTTTCACAATGAACTCACCTGAAACTCTGGCTGATTGGGACCCACACCCAGTTCCACACCTTGGCTCAGGCGATTAGAGGATCATCAGGGGGTCCTTTTGTCCCTCTGTGGGGGGAAACTCCCACTAGGTTTATATCTGGGACTCTCCACCATTTGACCTTAGAACTGAAGAAGCTTCTCGGATGAAGGTGAAACATCTTCAAGCAACTTAAAGAAGTCCAGACGCTTTTCTTTGCAAGCTCCTTAGACTATGTTAAACGGTGTTAAAGAGTCTGACAGCTGCCAGTAGCGCTCCTTCCTACACTGTAGGTGTAAAAGTCTACTGCTGAACGAGCTGCTCAGTGCTCGTACAGTCTCATGCAGGGAGCTGGGAGGTGTTGTCCATGATGGATGTTAGCTTAGACAACAACTCTCCTCCCCAACCTGCTCGATGGACTTAAGCGTAGTCTTGTGTCTTTGGCACTTCAGTAATAAAGCTGTGTTTTTGAGTCGAGCTCTGCTGACGAGTCTGCATGTTGGGTCTCCTTCACCCTTTACACTGCCTCATGACAGGCTTTTATGTGGTCCAGTGATACTTTGGCCAACGGTCAGGTCAGTGATCACAGTTTCATCTTTGTTATGTAAACACTCATTTCTCTCTGTTGTCTTACAGTAAATATGAATATTGTGGTAATGGTAACCTGAAAGAACCCAGTAAGTGTTCCTTTGCCACAAGGAGTCGCCAGAAAGCTTCACACCTTTGACTAGGCAGCGTTTTACGCCACATGCTCCTGGTGACACAGCGCCAATCAGGATTTGTGTCTCTGCCTGGAAACAAACTAGCAACATTTTTCTTGCCAAGTGTTAACCACTAGAGTAACAGAGGCTCCAAAGAGCTGGTAAATATTACACAACTAAAAAAAAACATGTTTTTAATAAGCACAGAGGATGCAAATGAAATACATTTTCATAATGACTGAGTGAAAATAGGCTTTAAGCTTTTTAAAGGGTCTCAACATCTCTGTACATGTTTTAATGCTAAACAACATTTAATATGTGTCGTGTTGATGGGTTTGAGGGAAGGTAATGTGCACGCATGACTTGCTTCTCCGGTGAGGGTTAAGTGTTAGTGAATGTATCCTGCTGCGTAAAAGCAGGCACCGCTGGCTTATCCTCATCAACATGAAGAAATGCAGCTTCTGATAGGTGGGAGAATAAAGCACAACGGAGCTTGATTTAAGTAAGAAATAAAGAATGAGAAGCAAAGCAAACACATGTGTGAAAGTACACATGCATCAGCTAAAGGCATTAAACTCAGTGAATTCTAATTACATTGTATCCTATTGTTGAATGAATCACATATTCTACAATAACAAATACAAAATGATTTCAATGTAACCAGTAGCCTGATACAAGTTTGATGTTACTTGGTGATTTCAAAGTGTCATACTATTCACATTAGAGACGAGGTTTTGGTTTGATGATTTATACATGACTTTTACATTCACAGACTTCTACATTACAAGCCACATTTACACATTCACAGACATCAGCTCGAGGTCAGCCACGGTGTCCCCCCTCTTTCCCTTGGGGCATATCTACTTTCCACTATAAACACCCCCATCACTCAATTGCACCAAGTGTCACCAAAAGATGGCGCTTTCTTCAAAAAATCAATGTCTTGGATAGTTACCTATAGATGATTTTCTCAGTGTTACTTTTTATGGTCTGTCCCTCATAACATAAAGCACATTGAGTCCAGTCATAGGTGAGTTTAGACCCTTAAGCACTGCCAATTTTCATCAGATCAAACTAACAACTAAAATAAACTATATTAACAGTAGTAATAATACTGTCTTTGACTGCAAACTCAAACACAGAGTTTTCAGTGTGACAGGCTGAAAAGAGAACACCATGCTGCAGGAGCCACTGATGACCAGTGTTGGGTAAGTTACTTTAAATTAGTAACTTAGTTACATTACTAGTTACTTCTATCAAAAGTAACTCAGTTACTTCAAGTTATTCATTACTTTCAAAGTAACTAGTTACTAGGGAAAGTAACTTTGGTTTTACTCAGACTTCTCTTGTTAATGTGTTGCTTCTGTAGCTGGATACCCAGCACTGCCAGTCTTCTAGCTTGCTTACTTGCCACAGTGCACTGTGCCACCTACCAATAGAAAGGAAAAGATAATCTGCATATTTCCACGAGAGAAATCCCACGCCTGGACCGCCGTTGACCGCCGTTGACCGCCGCCATGATTCTAGCCTACATCACAGCGTCATGTGCGCCTTTTACATCCAACACAAAAACTGCAGTTGTGGTGCTTTGATTGTACTCAGAACTCGGAAATTCTGCCTTCTGAATAGGAAGATGTAGGTAACACCAGACTGCAGATGAGCTGCATACAGGGCTGGACTGGGACAAAAAATCGGCCCGGGCATTTTGACTAGAGACCGGCCGCCATTATAGGAAAAATCATAAAGCCTTTGAATGAAAACAAACACTGTTGTGACAGTGATGTTCACTGTTCTGATGGTATATATGCATCAATCTATCAATCGTTTGTTGTAAGATTCAGATAATTATTTTTTGAAAGCGAGACATTTTAAATGAGAATAAGAAAGAAAAGTATTTCTTTGTGCCCCCCTCTCCCTGTTAATGCCCTACCTGCCCCCCTGGCAACACTTTGCTAGACCCGCCCCTGCACAGTTACCAGCTGTCAGCTACTTAGAAAAGGATCCTGGTGTTATTTGTCTCTCAGAAACAGTTCATAACTTCAACTCATCCATGTCACCTAAAAGGTAAACCTGTTTCTCCATCACCTGTTCAGCTCTGATGATTCAGTAAGGACGTCTCCTGGTTTCATCTTCATGTTTCCCTCTCACCACATATCCAAACCATCATGACCAGCAGCTTTACAGCTGTGGCTCCAGCAAACATCAGCTGATACTAGAAAGTAATATTAAATAAATCCTAACAACAGCTGATCAAGCTTAAACGTGCTGCTGTTGTTTAGCGTGACATCAGCTGGTTTCCTCTTTCTGGTGCAAAGTGATAAACAAACAAGAGAGCCGATCAGCTGATCATTGATCAGTTTCATGACTGAAGTAGAAACAGGAGAGAGAGAGGAGAGAATGAGAGAAGAAGAGGCAGCTGTGCAGCAAAGACACAGAATAAATCCAGCTTTGTGTCTTTTTCATTGTAGCTGAAGTCCGGGCAAACTGTTCCTTTTCACCTCAACACGAAACGCCTAATATTTTCTCTGAATACGAGACGATTCAGCTTTTATGGGGACGGTTGCCAACTCTACTAACCAGTGTTGGTCAAGTTACTTGAAAAAAGTAATCAGTAATTAATTACTAATTTGGGGAAGTAATTAATTGATTACTTCCCCAAAAAAGTAATCCCATTACTTTACTGATTACTTATTTTCGAAAGTAATTAATTACTTAGTTACTTAGCTACTTAGTTACTTTTTAAAAACATGATTTACAACCTGAATAGATGATAAAGTGATAGATCTTTCAGCCCAATTCTACTTTTTCTGCATAATCATCATACAAAATGTAATCAAATGGAAAAGTCTCTTTTTAAAACTTGTTTTATTAGTTTTAATCTTTTAACTTTATGCATGAAGCAAAATTTTAATTATATGCAACATTCTCTGACTGGAAGAAATTAGTTTAACATTTAAACCTATTTTCTGCATATTCCAGCACATAATATATATATATATATATATATATATACAGTGGGGCAAAAAAGTATTTAGTCAGCCACCGATTGTGCAAGTTCCCCCACTTAAAATGATGACAGAGGTCAGTAATTTGCACCAGAGGTACACTTCAACTGTGAGAGACAGAATGTGAAAAAAAAATCCATGAATTCACATGGTAGGATTTGTAAAGAATTTATTCGTAAATCAGGGTGGAAAATAAGTATTTGGTCACCTCAAACAAGGAAAATCCCTGGCTCTCACAGACCTGTAACGTCTTCTGTAAGAAGCTTTTCTGTCCCCCACTCGTTACCTGTATGAATGGCACCTGTTTGACCTCATCATCTGTATAAAAGACACCTGTCCACAGCCTCAACCAGTCAGACTCCAAACTCCGCCATGGCCAAGACCAAAGAGCTTTCGAAGGACACCAGGAAAAGAATTGTAGACCTGCACCAGACTGGGAAGAGTGAATCTACAATAGGCAAGCAGCTTGGTGTGAAAAAATCAACTGTGGGAGCAATCATCAGAAAATGGAAGACATACAAGACCACTGATAATCTCCCTCGATCTGGGGCTCCACGCAAGATCTCATCCCGTGGGGTCAAAATGATCATGAGAACGGTGAGCAAAGATCCCAGAACCACACGGGGGGACCTGGTGAATGACCTGCAGAGAGCTGGGACCAAAGTAACAAAGGTCACCATCAGTAACACACTACAACGGCAGGGAATCAAATCCCGCAGTGCCAGACGTGTTCCGCTGCTGAAGCCAGTGCATGTCCAGGCCCGTCTGAAGTTTGCCAGAGAGCACATGGATGATACAGCAGAGGATTGGGAGAATGTCATGTGGTCAGATGAAACCAAAGTAGAACTTTTTGGTATAAACTCAACTCGTCGTGTTTGGAGGAAGAAGAATACTGAGTTGCATCCCAAGAACACCATACCTACTGTGAAGCATGGGGGTGGAAACATCATGCTATGGGGCTGTTTTTCTGCCAAGGGGACAGGACGACTGATCCGTGTTAAGGACAGAATGAATGGGGCCAAGTATCGTGAGATTTTGAGCCAAAACCTCCTTCCATCAGTGAGAACTTTGAAGATGAAACGAGGCTGGGTCTTCCAACATGACAATGATCCAAAACACACCGCCCGGGCAACAAAGGAGTGGCTCCGTAAGAAGCATTTGAAAGTCCTGGAGTGGCCTAGCCAGTCTCCAGACCTCAACCCCATAGAAAATCTGTGGCGGGAGTTGAAAGTCCGTGTTGCTCGGCGACAGCCCCAAAACATCACTGCTCTTGAGAAGATCTGCATGGAGGAATGGGCCAAAATACCAGCTATTGTGTGTGCAAACCTGGTAAAGACCTATAGTAAACGTTTGACCTCTGTTATTGCCAACAAAGGTTATGTTACAAAGTATTGAGTTGTATTTTTGTTATTGACCAAATACTTATTTCCACCCTGATTTACGAATAAATTCTTTACAAATCCTACCATGTGAATTCATGGATTTTTTTTTCACATTCTGTCTCTCACAGTTGAAGTGTACCTCTGGTGCAAATTACTGACCTCTGTCATCATTTTAAGTGGGGGAACTTGCACAATCGGTGGCTGACTAAATACTTTTTTGCCCCACTGTATATATATATATATATATAATTTTTTTTTTTTTTTTTTTGTGTTTACACTCAGTCTTTCAAATAGATGCAAGTAAAACACAGCAGAAAATAAATAAAGTCAAAGACTAGCGGTCCTGTTGCTCTATTTTCACCTGTAAAGCAGGAGTGGGGTAGGCGGAGGGTTACCCTGGTGCAGGTGTGCAGCGGTCAGTGGAAGAATCCGCGAGTTTCTCTGTGAGTTTCCCATTACGTCGTAGCTACTCGGTGCTTGTTTGGAAGTTTAGGGGTTTTTTTCGCTGTAAAAAGAAGTTTTCTTCCCACGCACAACGGACACTAATGTTTTTGTCACTTTTTATGGAATCAAACTCAAAGTAAGGTCAGTACTTCCACGCTTTAAACGCTGCACGCTCATACTCTCTCTGCACTCGATATATGATCCATTGTTGATCTGCACACAGCTGTTGTCACGAACGTCGCACTCGCTTACGTCACTGTCATGAGACATTCTCGCAAAAAATCACGGTTTTAGTAACGCAGTAACGCAGCGTTCCTACGGGAAAGTAACAGTAATCTAATTACTGTTTTTGCAATAGTAATCCCTTACTTTACTCGTTACTTGAAAAAAGTAATCTCTGCTACTAACTAACCTTATGAACAAAATAAAGTTCACTATCCGTAACATCATAGCACCCACCCAGCTGTATAGAAACTCCGTCATGCTAGCTAGCACGCAGTACAAAAAAGTCAGCATAATGAAAATAAACTCCACCTAAACTTGGTTTATATCTGACACAGACAGACTGCAGGTCATAACTTCTTACCTGAAGTTCAGTTCACTGCCTCGGGTCTCTGCTCCTCCTGCCTCCCCTTTCCCTCATCCACCTGCTGCCTCCAACACTTGCTAATGTTACTGAATCTGTGGAAGCTCCGCGATGCCACCACACGAAGTAACGAGTAACGAGCCTATCTAAATCCCAGTAACGAGTAACGTGTTCCTGGTTTTGGCATAATAACTAGTTACCGTGCTCGTTACCACAATAATAACGTAGTTACTGTAACCCTACTGTAACGTGTTACTTAATAACGCGTTAGTCCCAACACTGCTGATGACACAGATGAAAACACTACACAGGAAACGATTTAGTCAGCTGAAACATCCATGTTTGAGCTTCTGAACAAGAAACTGAAGCAAAGGAGATTCTGGCTTCATTTCATGGTTTGATCAAAGAGCTGAAACTGTATCACTGTGTCGTGCTTTAGTATTTCTGGGGGAGTTTGAGTTCTTGTTGGCAGAGTCGTGACCACGTTTGGGGAGGCAGAGTTTCAGGGAGCAGTCTGAGTTATTATTTTACTGGCTCTGCATCACTTTATATTCAGTACTGGTGTGTGATTTGTTGCAGATCTGATGGGTAAAATCTGAAAAATAGGAAATTCATCCAGTGAAATTACGTGGTTGGTGAGCCTGAAAAATAATTTGATGGCACAAAATATTCACACATTATAAAGGTCTGATGTGTGAAGGCCTTTAGAGTAAGAGTGGGCTTTCCAGTGTAGTTAGGGTTCCAGTTAAACAAGCAGGAGTTATGGTCAGGATTCATTTTATTGCAATGTAATGTAATATGTGACGATGCTCAGTTTTACAGGGTTACATCAGGCCTCTGTCTCTCCTACACAGTGCACACACATGCCTGCACACACATGCCTGCACACACATGCCTGCACACACATGCCTGCACACACATGCCTGCACACACATGCCTGCACACGGCACTGATCTTATCTGAGCATGTTGTCACTTTTTGTCTCTCAGGTTATCAGGTTATCAGTCTGTCTGTTTCCCATCTTCCAAAAACTGCAACAATTGCAAAATATGTTTTTGAGCTGATATTTACCAAAACATATTTACACAAGTAGAAATAATCCCCCTGCATCGTTCTTCACGTCCAGCTGAATGACTCTTCAAAATGGGTACTAGTGTTTACCTGCATGCAAACACACACAAACACATGTGCCTCCATTAGTGTGATGTACAGGTGGAGGAAGCCTTTCACTCTGAAAGTGTGCGTCTGTCTGTAAATAGGAACATGGATAGTGTGGTTGTCCAGGAGCACAGCACACCCTTCCCCAAACACACGAACACTGAGAAACAACGACGTTACCCACACACCAAAACACCACAGAGGGTTTCCTGTGGACCGATCAGTGCTGTGTCCGTTGTCTAAAACTGAACTAAAAATAGACTATTTTCACAACTGGTATTCATATCCTGGAGCATGTTTCTAATTCTGCTGACAGCAGGAGGCGCCACATTCACCCATCCACACTACAGCCTCTGTGTCAGCACGTCAAACAGCTCTCATTCACACAACAAGACCACTCACACAGTGATACCACTATTAATGTTATTATTATTGTAGCACGTGGTCCAGTTAGCTTTGCATAAAAAGGGTCTCGTTCAGTTTGAGTTTAGCCAGTAGTATCATCCATCCACCCTTTTTTGGATGTCATGTTTCCTGTCCAGCATGTAGTGTGTTCCATGTTTCCTGTTTTACTTTGAAAGGTCTGGTGTTTCCATGTTCAGTGTGTTTAGTTTTACTTTCCCCTGTGGCATCGTGGTCTTTTGTGTCAGCTGTGTCTCTCCAGGTGTTTCCACTTCCCTCATTTCCCTTCTGTGTATTTCAGTCCTCTGTGTCGGGTCGTCTGTTTCCCTCGTTCCACGTCATGTCAGGTCTCAGAGTTCTGCTCCTGTTCAGGTCCACGTGTCTCTCGTCGTAGTTTTGATTGTTAGTTTAGGTCTTATTTTAGTTTTCACCTTTATTTCTTGTTACAACAAACTAATGTGTTCTCATAAACTTAGAATGAATCCATTAAAAACACATCGGAGCCAGAGCTGATTTGTGGATGACACCCTTGTGTCCTGACATCTTGAGCACAGGTGGAGATGGACACTTGTCGTATGTCAAAGGAGAAGAAAACTGGTAGGCAGCGGTGTGTTGTGTCTGCACCTTAATATTTCTGCTTTATCATCTGAGCAGGGCCTTCACCAAAGAAG